>NC_084572.2:37246802-37434302 GCF_033978685.3 Nerophis lumbriciformis | reverse complement strand
ATATTAGGGCTGTGAATCTTTGGGTGTCCCACATTTCGATTAAATACCGATTCTTGGGGTCACGATTCGATTAAAAAATCGATTTTTTTTTTTTTCCAATTCAACACGATTCTCGATTCAAAAACGATTTTTTTTCCCGATTCAAAAGGATTGTCTATTCATTGAATACATAGGATTTCAGCAGGATCTACCCCAGTCTGCTGACATGCAAGCAGAGTAAAAAGCTTTTATAATTGTAAAGGACAATGTTTTATCAACTGATTGCAATAATGTACATTTGCTTTAACTATTAAATGAAGCAAAAATATGACTTATTTTATCTTTGTACAAATATTGGACACAGTGTGTTGTCAAGCTTATGAGATGCGATGCAAGTGTAAGCCACTGTGACACTATTGTTCTTTTATTTTATTTTTTATAAATGTCTAATGATAATGTCAATGAGGGATTTTTAATCACTGCTATGTTGAAATTGTAACTAATATTGATACTGTTGTTGATCATATTCATTTTTGTTTCACTACTTTTGGTTTGTTCTGTGTGGTGTTTGTGTCTCCTCTCAATTGCTCTGTTTATTGCACTTCTGAGTGTTGCTGGGTCGGGTTTGCTTTTGGAATTGGATTGCATTGTTATGGTATTGTTTTGTTGGATTAATTAATAAAAAATAAATAAATAAAAAGATACAAATATATCAAAATAGAAATCTATTTTTTTTAAATGAGAATCGCGATTCGAATTCGAATCGATTTTTTCCCACACCCCTAGTATGTATATATATATATATATATATATATATATATATATACATATATATATATATATATATATATATAAACAAACACATATATATATATATATATATATATACACATATTTACATATACATATATATACACACAAGCATATACATTTATATACTCACACACACACACACACACACACAGTACAAGTTTGTAATGTACGTAATGGTGGCCGTGAGCGCCATCTGTGGGGAATACATCCACACATCTTGTAGTGAGGAACTGGGGTGACCTAACCGGGTCATACCAACCTTGATCTGGACCAGGAAGTCCCGCAGGTGTTCCTTGAAGGCCGGAATGTCCTGGTTCAGGCTGAACAGCCCCGTTACAAACACCTTCACCTGCGCACTGACCACAACAAAACAAATGCTTAGTTGGTGTCGACATTCTGTTGTACTATTTTTTACTAGGGCTGGGCTATAAGATGATATCTATAATCCATATTCATTCAAAAACGTGTCCAATAAAACCATTCATTTTTGTTTCTTCATGGTAGAAAGAAAGTGGAAGTTACGAAGCGAGGTTGGTTGCATTAACAAAGGCTCTCAGGTAACGCAGGAAGTGATCACTGATCTGATCAGGGGGAGTGACACGTCAACAGCCAATCAGGTGACAGTATCAACTATCAAGTTTGCTTGATTTGCATGGTGTGAGAAGAAAGTCAAAATGAAGAAATTATGGATCAAAGAAGAAAAAGTTTTTTGGATTCCCCCCCCCAAAAGAGACCGTAGTCAGACCAATGTGGTCTGTAAAAGATGGAAGGCAAGATTAACACCACACCACCTTTGCCGTGCTCACCCTTTAGAGCACAGCTGTAACTTCTTGCCACTAACCCTGCAGAAAATAGTTCTTCAGGTTTCTCTATGTTTGCATATTTTCAATAAAAGACCTAACCTCGATTCTGACCTCCCGCTAAACTACCGGCTGGTGTCGCACCTCCCCTTTATCTCTAAAATCCTCCAAAAAATTGTTTGTTGCACAGCAGCTTAAATGAATACTTAACGTGTAACAATTGTTCTGAACCCTTTCAGTCGGCTTTCATTGTCACACTTTGCACTATTTTCTTACACTTTATTGAACATTTCTTACATATTCCTTATTTTTGCACCTTCATTTTAAGAGCTTGCTATTAAGTGGTCAATTTGATTTTACTATTTTATTTACATTGAGTGTTTTCCATGCTTGTGTTGACGTTTCCTTTCTGCCCAGACAGCTGAGGGATAATAATCAGAGGAAGTTACATTTCAGATCAAATATATCTTTCTCCCGCTCATTTTCCATAGGTCATAAAAAATATCAATACCGTATTTTTTTGGAGTATAAATCGCACCGGAGTATAAGTCGCACCTGCCGAAAATGCATAATAAAGAAGGAAAAAAAACATATAAGTCGCACTGGAGTATAAGTCGCATTTTTTGGGGAAATGTATTTGATTAAAGCCAACACCGAGAATAGACATTTGAAAGGCAATTTAAAATAAATAAAGAATAGTGAACAACAGGCTGAATAAGTGTACGTTATATGAGGCATAAATAACCAACTGGTATGTTAACGTAACATATTATGGTAAGAGTCATTCAAATAACTATAACATATAGAACATGCTATACGTTTACCAAACAATCTGTCACTCCTAATCGCTAAATCCCATGAAATCTTATACGTCTAGTCTCTTACGTGAATGAGATCAATAATATTATAATGTGTAAATCATTTCACACATAAGTCGCTCCCGAGTATAAGTCGCACCCTCAGCCAAACTGAAAAAAACTGCGATATATAGTCCGAAAAATACGGTAATTATCCGTATTGATCGAAAAAAAAAACACTTATATCGTGATACAGTTTTCAGCCATATCGCCCAACCCTAATTTGTACCTTCATCATTATCACTAAGCTGCAACATACCGTAACTATAATCTAAATACCGTAAATTTGACGATGACTTCTGTTTTGTTTGATCAGCCGTTTTACTGCCGCGTTACAGACACCGCTTGGAAACAATTAAGGTATGTAAATATACATTGATAAAATATTTGTGTAAATAACTCATTTCACAACGTATTTATCTGCGGTTTATAGTCCGACGCGGCTAAAATATGGAAACATTCTTTCTTCTAAAATTTGGTGGGTGCGGCCAATATACACGCTACACAACATGACATGCACACACGGGCTTCCTGTTCATTGCAAAGTACAAAATAAAAGCATGGCAGCATTAACCTGGATTCTACCACAGCAAGGAGAAAAAAATATTGTTTTGTAGATGGTTAGAAACCAGTGCAAGTGCTTACTTCATACCTGCCAACTTTTGAAATCAGAAAAACCTAGTAGCCAGGGTCCAGGGGCCGCAGGCCCCAGTAGGTCCAGGACAAAGTCCTGGTGGGTGGGTGGTTCAGGGGGGTTCGCCCCCCGACGCAAAATGATTGATTGCATTCAGACAGGTTAAAATGTTGCTAAAACCATCACTTTTCTATCAGTCACAGTGACTTTTCAAAACAAAAATATTACAGCAAAACTCATATGAGTTGATTGACATGTTTATTCTGTAAGCTAACTTCAATAGTTTGAAATTATTTTGACAGTTAATGCCAGTTATCCTGTCAAACTTTCACAAGACTTCAATTTGTTAATTGAAAGTATAAACAGTATAAACACTTTTTACCGTAAACAAATGGTAAAACAGTACTAAACAATTCCTTTAAAAAAAAATTGGTGTCATTATTAACTTTCTGTCCAAGCTTGTATAATCTACTGCCTTGTTCAATTGTAAAAAATATTCTGTGCCTAAAATTCACATTTCTATCACAATTATCATACTGTAAACATGGTAAGCTAACTTCATTAAAATTAATAGTCCTGTCAATAGTATGGAATTACAATTCAAATGTAGTTTTTTTGTAAGCCTTTCAAAAGAATTCAAAATATGAAAAATGAATGAAAATTAATTTAAGCCATCAGACACTTGAAAAGTGGCACATCACATCTCTAATGTAATCATTTTAACTTTTCAACAGAAATGGCACTGCAAAAATATTAAGGACATACTTCTGTATTTTGGTAGTTATGCTGTCAACATTTAACAAGATTTCTTCAACTTGGACTTGAAAGCATAAATAGTATAAACACTTTTAACAGTATAACAGTACTAAACAATTCCAATAGATAACATTGGTGTCATTACCTTTTTGTGGCTAAAATCCGAAAAACGTTGAAAGTTTTCCACTTGTATCGCTAGCAACGGCATTAGACTTGTGTTTTTTTGTCCCAACGTGGTCTTTTACATCGCTAATTCCTCCGTGTCCGATCGAAAAATCTTGTCTGCACAAGGTGCAATTCGCATAGTTTTCACCCTTTTTGGAACGGATAATTATTCCCGGATAGGCTTTTGAATATTCTTCACGGAATGACTGCAGTTTTCTTTTCGGTTTAAGACTCGTTTGCCATTTTTCTCCGGCTGATTCCATGATCATTCGCTCGTTTGGAAACAATGGCAACTGGTGCCTCGTGCTTGGCAGCGGTGCTATAAATAGCCTCGCGCATGGCATTCGGAATGGCTCGATAGGAAGTTACGGGAAGCAGTGTCGATTGTCATTGTTGTTACGCGATTTCGTGAATAAAACTTAAAATAAATAATTTTTTTTTAATTAATGAAAAACCGTATTTTTTATCACTGCAACCGTAACCCGGAATAGGTTGATGAAAACCGTACTAATTACGGGAAAACCGGAGTAGTTGGCAGGTATGTTACTTTTTATACATTTAACATTTCTCTAGTTGAATGATAAATGATATGTTGGTTTCCAGATGAGGAAGACTTACTCCTGCAGGTGTGGGAAGGCGGTCTTGAGCAGGTTGGCGATGTATTCCTGCACGTGCGCCTGGTTGTTGGCGGGGCTGGCGGCGCTCAGGGCCACGCTTATCTTGCCCTCCTCCACCAGGTTGAACATGTACGCCAGGATGGTGGCGTGCATGGTCAGACCTGCGGGCAGACGGCGGCGAGGCGTTCACATCCCTGACACGCCATTAGGGGACGGGCGTGCGACGGTACCGTACCTGCGGTGTGAGACGTGTCCGTGACCACGGAGAAGATGTGCTGCAGGATATCGCAGAAGTACGTCTGGTAGAAGCTCTGTGCCGCCGCCTCCTCGGAGGACACGTTCTGGAGCAGCGTCAGGAGGATCTGGAGACCTGCAGACACGGTCTGAGTCATCCACTCGGTTGATTGAGGACATCGGGATCTCGCCGGTCCTCACCTGTGTCTGCAACGTTCCTCATGGTGTGCTTGAAGGCCCAGATGATGGAGTCCAGGATGAGCTTGAACTGGGCCGGGGCGATGGCCAAGAAGGCGGAGAAGCACTGGGACGTGGCGGCTTGGAGCAGGTAGAAGAAGTGTGTCCTGTGCTCGGGGAACTCCTCAAAGTCCTGCCCACACCAGACAAAGACGTGTTGGCGTTCAGGCGGTCGCTCGCGGCGTCGATGTCTCACCCACCTTGTTGATCATGTTCAGGGTGCACTCGAAGACCGCATCAAAGATTTTGGGGATTTCTCCAGTGATGTGGACCCCCAGCTTGTTGACGATGGTCGCCATGGTGCTGAGGACCTCGGGCTCCCTGGCGGCCGCCACGTTCCTCTGGTAGTCGATGAGCACCGCCTCCAGAAGCGGCGGCACAAAGTTCTCTGCCACCTGAGCACATGTACAACATTTACGTATGGCATGTAGGACTACAACTATCCATTTACCGTATTTTCCGCACCATTAGCCGCACCTAAAAACCACAAATTTACTCAAAAGCTGACAGTGCGGCTTTTAACCCGGTGCGCTTTATATATGGATAAATATTAAGATTCATTTTCATAAAGTTTCGTTCTCGCAACTTCGGTAAACAGCCGCCATCTTTTTTCCCGGTAGAGCAGGAAGCGCTTCTTCTTCTACGCAAGCAACCGCCAAGGTAAGCACCCGCCCCCATAGAACAGGAAGCGCTTCTTCTTGTACTGTAAGCAACCACCCGCCCCCGGAAGAAGAAGAAGCGCGCGGTGCATGCTGGGATATGTGACGTTTCATTTCCATTTGTGTGTTTATGTAAAGACCCCAAAATGGCTCCTATTAAGTGTGTTGTCTGTCTAATTATAAATAATGCAGACGAGGCGTGTTAACTGAGTTCTCAACGTTTACTCACAGCGTGCTCATAACCACATTCTAACTCCCAGCATACAACAACGCTTCTCAGGGCTACCGCGCATGCTCGTAACTATCGTTGCATGCTGGGTAGTGTAGTTGTTATATTTGCTAGCTCATAACATCACATTAAGAGACACGCTAACGCGCTTAATTCAATACTCGCCGTCATTCCGGGTGGATTGACAAAAGACCTCCAGCCGCTAGATATTGGTGTCAACAGGGCATTCGAAGCTAGACTGCTAACTGCGTGGGAACAGTGGATGACGAAGAAGCGCGCGGTGCATGCTGGGATATGTGACGTTTCATTTCCATTTGTGTGTTTATGTAAAGACCCCAAAATGGCTCCTATTAAGTGTGTTGTCTGTCTAATTATAAATAATGCAGACGAGGCGTGTTAACTGAGTTCTCAACGTTTACTCACAGCGTGCTCATAACCACATTCTAACTGCCAGCATACAACAACGCTTCTCAGGGCTACCGCGCATGCTCGTAACTATCGTTGCATGCTGGGTAGTGTAGTTGTTATATTTGCTAGCTCATAACATCACAATAAGAGACACGCTTACGCGCTTAATTCAATACTCGCCGTCATTCCGGGTGGATTGACAAAAGACCTCCAGCCGCTAGATATTGGTGTCAACAGGGCATTCGAAGCTAGACTACTAACTGCGTGGGAACAGTGGATGACAGAAGGCGAACACACATTCACTAAGACAGGCAGACAGCGCCAGACGACGCCAACATCTGCCAGTGGATCGTAAATGCCTGGGCAGATATTTCGGTCACAACTGTGGTCCGAGCTTTCCGGAAGGCAGGATTCACAGAACTGCTGGATAACAGTGACACTGACTCCGATGACTTCGACGAGACGGAACCGGCCATTTTGGATCTCACATTTGCCCAACTTTTCACTTCGGACACCGAAGACGAAGGATTTACGAATGAAGAATAACTTCAGAAAGTGAGCGCTATGTTTATTTTGTGTGTTGTGACATTAACGTTCGAGCAACATTATGTTGCTATTACTCTGCACTATTTTGAATTTTACTATGTTTGTGATTGCACATTTGCGTACATTTTGGGAGTGAACAGAGTTGTTAGAACGCTGGTTTTTAATATATTATTAAAGTTTGACTGACCTATCTGACTGTTTTTTTGACATTCCCTTTAGCGCAGCGTAGGCGCGGCTTATAGTCCGGGGCGGCTTATTGGTGGACAAAGTTATGAAATATGCCATTCATTGAAGGTGCGGCTAATAATCCGGTGCGCCTTATAGTGCGGAAAATACGGTATCCATTTAATTAGGCATCACAAAGTTCTACCACATTAGCACATGTACAACATTTACGTATGGCATGTAGGACTACAACTATAGTATAGTTGTAGTCCTACAACTGCAACTATAGGATAGTTGTAGTCCTACATGTATAGTTGCTAAGGCATCACAAAGTTGTACCACCTGTACAACATTCATGCATGGCATGTATCCATTTAATAATCTGCAGTCCCTTCCCAAGGTTTCTCTTTGTTCTTCATTTGGGGTTTTGAGTTTTTCCTTGCTGGAAGTGGTTTCAGATGAGGGGATGTCGTTGTGGTTTGTGCAGTTCTTTGAGGGACGTGTGATTATGGGATGTATAAATAAACTTTGATGGATTGAGTAATCACACTTTATAGCTTCAATGCGTATTTTAGGGAAAATATATATATATTTTTTGATTACATTTTCCTGCCTGCCTTCAATTTCACCTTTACCTTTTATGTATCTTACATTTCATTTGTTTTACCTTCAAATGAGCTTTGTTAAACTTAAATTTACCTTCAATTTGAGTTGTTTGACCTATTTTTATGTTATAATTGCCTTCTTTAATCCGACCTCCTTTTAAGTTAGTTTTTACCTTCAATTTACTTTATTTTACCTTTTAATTACTTTCCATTTAGGTTGTTTTACCTTCAATTTTAATAACGTACCTTTTATCTAAATTGTTTTACCTTCTTTAACCTATTCAGCTTGGTTAACCTTCAATTGACCTTATATTTTACTTTGACCTTTTTTGTTTATCTTCCATTTAACTTGTTTTACCTTTTATTTACCTTCTATTGAGCTTGGCTCACCTTCAATTTGCCTTCTATTTAAGTGTTTTACGTATTTTAACCTTTTACCTTATTTGACGTTATATTTGCCTTCTTTAATTCTACCTTCTTTTAAGATAGTTTTTACCTTTTATTTACTTTATTTTACCTTCCATTTCATTTGTTTTACCTTCCATAACCTATTCGGCTTGGTTTACCCTCTAAGTTGTTTGATCTATTTTTACCTTTGTATTTGCCTTTTTTAATCCCACCTTCTTAAAATATAGTTTTTACCTTTAATTTACATTATTTTACCTTTCAATTACCCTTCATTAAGCTTGTTTTACTTTCAATATGACTTGACCTTTTATTTACCTTATTTTAGCTCCTATTTAACTTCAACCTTTTTTATCTTCCATTTAACTTGTTTTACCTTTTCGTTACCTTCTGTTTAGCTTCAATTTAAGTTGTTTTACCCATTTTAACCTTAAACCTTATTTTACGTTGTATTTGCCTTCTTTAGTTCTACCTTCTTTGAAGCTATTTTTTTCCTCTAATTTACTTCACCTTCCTTTTAGCTTGTTTTACCGTCTATTTGAATTATTTACCCTTTATTTACCTTATTTTGCCCCTTAATTATTTATTTTACCTTCTACTTAACTTGTACCTTTCATTGTCCTTCAATTCACCTTTTATTTATCTTCCTTTATTTTCTGTTTAGATGTTTTACCTTCTTTGACCTTCCACTTCACTTGTATTTACATTCTATTTAAAATGTTTTACATTCAAGTTACCTTTTATTGACCCTCTTTTTTGCCATCAGACTTATTTTCCCTTTTAACCATCTACATATTTACCTTCAATTCAGTTTCTACCTTTTATTTACCTTCCACTATATTTTAACTTCTGTGGAACTTGTTTTACTTTCTTTTACCTTTTATTTTAGCTCCTATTTAACTTCAACCTTTTTTATCTTCCATTTAACTTGTTTTACCTTTTAGTTACCTTCTGTTTGGCTTCAATTTAAGTTGTTTTACCCATTTTAACCCTAAACCTTATTTTACGTTGTATTTGCCTTCTTTAATTCTACCTTCTTTTAAGCTATTTTTTTTCCTCTAATTTACTTCACCTTCCTTTTAGCTTGTTTTACCTTTTAGTTACCTTCTGTTTAGCTTCAATTTAAGTTGTTTTACCCATTTTAACCTTAAACCTTATTTTACGTTGTATTTGCCTTCTTTAATTCTACCTTCTTTGAAGCTATTTTTTTCCTCTAATTTACTTCACCTTCCTTTTAGCTTGTTTTACCGTCTATTTGAATTATTTACCCTTTATTTACCTTATTTTGCCCCTTAATTATTTATTTTACCTTCTACTTAACTTGTACCTTTCATTGTCCTTCAATTCACCTTTTATTTATCTTCCTTTATTTTCTGTTTAGATGTTTTACCTTCTTTGACCTTCCACTTCACTTGTATTTACATTCTATTTAAAATGTTTTACATTCAATTTACCTTTTATTGACCCTCTTTTTTGCCATCAGACTTATTTTCCCTTTTAACCATCTACATATTTACCTTCAATTCAGTTTCTACCTTTTATTTACCTTCCACTATATTTTAACTTCTGTGGAACTTGTTTTACTTTCTTTTACCTTTTATTTTAGCTCCTATTTAACTTCAACCTTTTTTATCTTCCATTTAACTTGTTTTACCTTTTAGTTACCTTCTGTTTAGCTTCAATTTAAGTTGTTTTACCCATTTTAACCTTAAACCTTATTTTACGTTGTATTTGCCTTCTTTAATTCTACCTTCTTGTAAACTATTTTTTTCCCTCTAATTTACTTCACCTTCCTTCTAGCTTGTTTTACCTTCTATTTGAATTATTTACCCTTTATTTACCTTATTTTGCCCCTTAATTATTTATTTTACCTTCTACTTAACTTGTACCTTTCATTGTCCTTCAATTCACCTTTTATTTATCTTCCTTTATTTTCTGTTTAGATGTTTTACCTTCTTATACCTTTGACCTTCCACTTCACTTGTATTTACATTCTATTTAACATGTTTTACATTCAATTGACCTTTTATTGACCCTCTTTTTTGCCATCAGACTTATTTTCCCTTTTAACCATCTACATATTTACCTTCAATTCACAGTTTCTACCTTTTATTTACCTTCCACTATATTTTAACTTCTGTGAAACTTGTTTTACCTTTTATTTACCTTATTTTAGCTCCTATTTAACTTCAACCTTTTTTATCTTCCATTTAACTTGTTTTACCTTTTCGTTACCTTCTGTTTGGCTTCAATTTAAGTTGTTTTACCCATTTTAACCTTAAACCTTATTTTACGTTGTATTTGCTTTCTTTAATTCTACCTTCTTGTAAACTATTTCTTTCCCTCTAATTTACTTCACCTTCCTTCTAGCTTGTTTTACCTTCTATTTGAATTATTTACCCTTTATTTACCTTCTTTTGCCCCTTAATTATTTATTTTACCTTCTACTTAACTTGTACCTTTCATTGTCCTTCAATTCACCTTTTATTTATCTTCCTTTATTTTCTGTTTAGATGTTTTACCTTCTTATACCTTTGACCTTCCACTTCACTTGTATTTACATTCTATTTAACATGTTTTACATTCAATTGACCTTTTATTGATAATCTTTTTTGCTATCAGACTTATTTTCCCTTTTAACCATCTACATATTCACCTTCGATTCACAGTTTCTACCTTTTATTTACCTTTCACTATATTTTAACTTCTGTGGAACTTGTTTTACCTTTTATTGACCTTATTTGACATACTTCTGCCTCATATTTCATTTGTTTAAACATCTTTTATGCTGTCTGGATTTGAATATGAACGCTAGCGTTCTTCTAGTGGAATGAATGGCGAGCTAGTTCAGGTTCTTGACTGTGTCAGGTCCTCACCATCTGAGGGTCGTTGGAGCGACTGACCCACCCTGAGATGAGCTTGAGGGTCTCTCTCTTCACCGTCCTCATGCTCCTGATGAGTGGCTGCTTGGTGACCATCTCGCCTGTTTAACAAGGACATGGTTAGGACCAGCAGAGCGACACCAGCGTCCAGAGAGCGAGGGCGAGGCTGACCGTTGGTCTGGACGGCCGAGGAGATGTTCTCACTCAGACATTTGTAGACGTTGAGCATGTCCAGGTAGATGCGACCGAGCTGCACCACAAAGGGATGTCCGACAGCTTTACAGGCTCGGACGTTTGTTTTGAGGATGCTCCCCAGCTGACGGACCGTCTCGGCGTCCTTCAGGATGTCCACGTTCTGCAAAGTGTGAGAAGGTGTGAGGGCATTAGAGATGCGCTGATAGGCAATTATTTCATCCGCAACCGCATCACAAAAGTCGTCAACCATCCGCCATCCACCCGAACTAACATTTTATCAAAACCACACCCGCCCGCCCGTTGTTATATATCTAATATAGACGATGCAAGGCATTAGTGAGGTTATAAAGCTTTTGCCTGTTAAAGAAAGGAGACTGATCCAATGCAGCAGAGACATTCAATGCGTGATAATATTATTTATCATTATTATAATATTATTGTCATTTCCATTAAGAAAGTGTTGACTATTGTTGCCAATGCCCTCAGATCACACTTTGTGTGCGCAGTTGCAGCAAGCAGAACGAGGCTTTTAAGAAGTTAAAACAATGTTTTAGAAAGACTAGGCCTATATTTTCGTTAAGTAAAAAAAATGTTCTGAATTTATTTCAAGAAATATTAACTTGTTAACGTTATAATGCTCAAATAGGGACGAGGGCGGGGTGCACAGTGAAGCAGTGAACAATTTCGCGACAAAGATGAACCTTTATTGATTGATCTGCAGCCATGACAAAATATCACTTTATCATCAAACTTGAATTATAATGAAAATAGACGATCGCAACAAACAAAGCAGGCTAAATAGCCTTACATTGTCGCCAATCGGAGATGCGCTTCACTTGAAAGCGAGGCCAAATAATTATTCACACATAGTAGTATATCTCGAATAGAAAAAACCACAATAAACAACGCAATTGCCTTAATTCCTTTGCATTGTAGTGCGCCCAAACAACACGTAACCATCAAAATGATTTAGCTGACCGAACCCAATATAGGTTAGACATGGGATTATTTGGTATAGCCTATAGGTAACATAGACTAATTCGTTTAACATATCCAACCGTATGTCTACTTACTTTTTTTTTGTTAGCACTATGCAGGAATAAAATGGCATCTACAGTGCCAGGATTCATGCGAGAGCGCCTGGCCTCTAAAATGCGCCCTGCTGCGCTGAAGGAGCGCTCACTTGCGCCACTTGTTGCTGGGACGCGGTGCCTGATGAATAATTGACTGTTTCAAAGAGTGCTGCTCGTTTTTCGTATGTGGGTAACAACATTTAACTATGTATATATATTTCCGACCCGCGGACTCCGCGGTTGTGTCCGCAAACCGCGCATCTCTAGAGGGCATCTTGCGCCACTTGTTGCTGGGACGCGGTGCCTGATGAATAATTGACTGTTTCAAAGAGTGCTGCTCGTTTTTCGTATGTGGGTAACAACATTTAACTATGTATATATATTTCCGACCCGCGGACTCCGCGGTTGTGTCCGCAAACCGCGCATCTCTAGAGGGCATCCATCACCAGTGTGTTCCTCCACATTCCTGCTGCCCTCACCTTTGTGGCTTGCTGGATGATGCTGTCCCACACTTGATTGGGCAGCATCATGTACTTCTCTATGAGAAGCTCCTGGACCGCCTGGTCCGTCTGGGCGCCGATCATGTAGCCCACGGCCTCATAGAAGGTGTGCACCTGCAGAGAGAAGAGGGGGCGGGGCTTACACGGGTGCATCCAGAGCGCGGGGGGCGTGAGAGGGAAGCCGGCCCTGACCTGCTGAGGCTGCAGGTCGCAGATGATGGTGTTGATGTTGTTGAGGATCTCGTCGATGAAGGGCATCACCTCGCCCACCTGGACCTGGACAAAATGGCGGCGGCACTTCTGTGCGATCTTGATGAAGGTGTCACAGGCCATGTCCTGAACGCCATCGTGCGTCTCTGCAACACCACAAGTTTGAGACTGAAGCATCTATTCCAAAGTGCTGCCCGGGGACATTTGCCGCCCGCCGCTAATTCTCTAAGAGCCCATTCTAAAAATATTACTACAAAATAAAATAAAAAACATAAAAGAGCAAACAGGTGAAATGTAAGGAGAAAAGGTTGTAGTGTTGACTCTTATAACATAAAAGATGCCATCAGACTGATCATTATCATCACTGAGTGATATCCATCCTGCAATGGCGCCCCATAATACACCTGCTGTGAACCTGTTTTTATGTTTTTATTTATTTATTTTTGATCGTGTTCTGTTTGTGTTGTGTTGTGTTTGCTCGGTACTCGTTTTATCTTTTAACCTGTCCATTGTACAGCACTTTGGCTACCCCTGTGGTACATTTTAAATGTGCTTTATAAATAAAGTTGATTTGATTTGATTTGATTGATTACTTTCAAACTGTAATTGCTCAAAAATAATAACGAATCAAAATCAATGTTATGAATTATTGACCTATTCAAGGCTCCAATTACTTCACATCAAATAATCCACTTTGAAATATTTTTGGAGGGAAATGTCGCAAAAACAAAAACGTATAATTGTCAGATAAATCTAAAGTTGATCTAAAGGTTTAAGCGTCGAAGGTAAAAATTATATACACACACACACACACACACACACACACACACACACACACACACACACACACACACACACACATATATATATGTCTTAATAAGGTTATCCAAAAAATAGTGCTCGATACCGTAGTAGAGCGCAATATATGTATGTGTGGGGGAAAAAAATCACAAGACTACTTCATCTCTACAGGCCTGTTTCATGAGGGGTTCCCTCAATCATCAGGAAATCTCCTGATGATTGAGGGAACCCCTCATGAAACAGGCCTGTAGAGATGAAGTAGTCTTGTGATTTTTTTCCCCCACACATACATACATACATATATATATATATATATATATATATATATATACATACACGCATACACATACACATACATATATACATACTAGAGATGCGCGGTTTGCGGGCACAACCGCGGAGTCCGCGGATTATCCGCGGATCGGGCGGATGAAATTTAAAAAAATAAGATTTTATCCGCGTGCGGGTCGGGTCGGGCGGATCAATTAGATTTTTTTTTTTTTTGCGGGTGGCAGTTGTCAGGATGAAATAAAAAAAAAATTAGATTTTATCCGCGGGTCGGGTTGGGTCGGGCAGTTGAAATAAAAAAAATTTTGATTTTAAATAGATTCAGGCGGGTGGCAGTTAAACCAATTGGGAAATATATATACATAGTTAAATGTTGTTACCCACATACGAAAAACGAGCAGGCACCTGCTGCATATGCCACAACAGAAGAAAAAAAAGAAAAAGAGATGGACACTTTTACGGAGCGGAGAAGGGACGCCTCGCCGGGGTCCGGGACCGAGGCCCCTTCCCCCGAGAGGGCCCCACCGGGAGCCGTAGCTGAGGCGATCCGCGAGAAGGGCCCGACGCACGTCCAGAGTCACCACCGCGCCCACCGCACCGACACCCCGCCTCGTCCGCCTTCGCCGCGGCTGGCGTCACGCGCAGCAGGTAAGCAGCTTACCTGCCCGCCACCCCCGTGGCCGGGGGCTCGTAACAGGGGTCACTCCACGCGCTCCGCCCGCGCAGCTTACCTGCCCGCCACCCCTGTTGCTGGGGGCGCGTAACAGGGGTCACTCCGCGCGCAGTGCGCTCACGAAAGGGGTGGGGCTCACCCTGGTTGATATAGACAGCAGGACGGTGGCCATGGAAGTTGGAACCCGCTAAGGAGTGTCTAACAACCCACCTGCCGAATCAACTAGCCCTGAAAATGGATGGCGCTGGAGCGTCGGGCCCATACCCGGCCGTCGCCGGCAGCGAGATGCGCTTGGAGGTGCGCTCAGCGCAGCTTCCATATGATTGTGCACTGGTGTGCGTCTGGGTCGTGACAGCGTGGCACGCGAATGTCTGTGCTGCATTGGATCAGTCTCCTTTCTTTAACAGGCAAAAGCTTTATAACCTCACTAATGCCTTGCATCGTCTATATTAGATATATAACAACGGGCGGGTGCGGGCGGATGCGGTTCTGATCAAATGTTAGATCGGGTGGATTGCGGATGGTTGACGACTTTCTGATGCGGTTGCGGATGAAATAATTGCCTATCCGCGCATCTCTAACACGCATACACATACATATATACATACACATATATATATATATATTAGGGCTGCAATTAACGATTAATTTGATAATCGATTAATCTGTCGATTATTACTTCGATTAATAATCGGATAAAAGAGACAAACTACATTTCTATCCTTTACAGCAGGGGTGCTCACACTTTTTCTGCAGGCGATCTACTTTTCAATTGATCAAGTCGTGGTGATCTACCTCATTCATATATATAATTTATATTTACTTATTTATGAAACATATGTTTTTGTTAACAAGTTAAAGATGTTTAATGATAATACAAGTATGTTTAACACATATATTTAATATTGTTAATAAATTAAAGGTGTTTAATGAAAATACAAGTTTGTTTAATACATATAGTTAATATTGTTAACAAGTTAAAGGTGATTAATGATAATACAAGCATGTTTAACACATATAGTTAATATTGTTAAGTTAAAGGTGTTTAAAGATAATGCAAACATGCTTAACACATATAGTTAATATTTTTAATAAATTAAAGGTGTTTAATGATAATACAAGCATGTTTAATACATATAGTTAATATTGTTAACAAGTTAAAGGTGTTTAAAGATAATACAAACATGTTTAACACTTATAGTTAATATTGGTAATAAGTTAAAGGTGTTTAAAGATAAAACAAGCATGTTTAACACATATAGTTAATATTGTTAATAGGTTAAAAGTGTTTAGAGATAATACAAGCATGTTTAACACATATAGATTCCTTTCTTTCATGAAGACAAGAATATAAGTTGGTGTATTACCTGATTGTGATGACTTGCATTGATTGGAATCAGACAGTAGTGCTAATAAGGTCCGCATTTTCGAATGGAGGAGAAAAAAAGTCCTCCTTTCTGTCCAATACCACATGAAAGTGGTTGGTTTTTGGCATTTTATTTATCCAGCTTCCGTACTCCTTTGTATACACTTTACAAGAAATACATTGTCGACAAACTCCGTAGCTTGCTAGCTTGTGCACGCCAGCTTTCTGAGACTCTTATTTTGGTAGCGCAGGCAGGAGGAAGTAGCGCTTTTATTGTGCAACTGTGCAGTCGGTCTTTGGAGTTGACGACAGGTACGGCGCCAGAGTCTGTTGAAATAAAGTGTTTCTCGCCTTCCAGTCGGTAATTTTAATGAGCGTCATCTCAGAAGACCCTCGGGTGCCGTGAATGTCAATCAAGTGACGAAAGTGACGTCATAGTGAAGATTTATGATCACTCATTTTTAGGACTATTTTTTTAATGCCTGGCTGGTGATCGACTGACACACCCTCCGAGATCGACCGGTAGCTCGCGATCGACGTAATGAGCACCCCTGCTTTACAGTATTTTATTGAAGAAAAAAAACAGCATACTAGCGCCATGTTCTTTCAACTTGCCAAATAAAACAAGGAAAATGTTACAAAAATGCACACTTTTGACACCACTGCTATAGATAATAAAAAATTAAATGTGATAAATGTATCGATAAAAAGCAGAGCCTGGCGACACATGCGCGTTTATCATAACTCTCTCGCTCTCTCTGTCTCTGCCCCTCCCTCACCAATGCTGCTGCACGCACAATTTGTTGTGTTTTTAGCCTTCTTAACCCTGAACGTACATTGAAAATACACGCAACCCTAACTCAAAATGCCGGACATTTGAGGCATTTAAGAAACACCGCCCGACAGCTCCGCAAAAGAGGACATGTCCGGTGAAAAGAGGACGTATGGTCAGGACCTAGCCCGATCGCTGCTAGTCCTCTTTTGCTAGCAGCTAACGGGCTAGGATAGATTGATCATACGTCCTCTTTGCATGCATACACATATATATATATACACACATATATATATGCATATACATACATACATATATATATATACACACACACACACACACACGCACGGCCTGAAACCAACATTGAATGACCTTGACCTTCGATCCCTCAGACGGCACTGTATCAAAAACCGACATCAATCTCTAAAGGATATCACCGCATGGGCTCAGGAACACTTCAGAAAACCACTGTCACTAAATACAGTAGGTCGCTACATCTGTAAGTGCAAGTTAAAGCTCTACTATGCAAAGCGAAAGCCATTTATCAACAACACCCAGGAACGTCGCCGGCTTCTCTGGGCCCGAAATCATCTAAGATGGACTCATGCAAAGTGGAAAAGTGTTCTGTGGTCTGACGAGTCCACATTTCAAATTGTTTTTGGAAATATTCGACATCATGTCATCCGGACCAAAGGGGAAGTGAACCATCCAGACTGTTATCGACGCAAAGTGTAAAAGCCAGCATCTGTGATGATATGGGGGTGCATTAGTGCCCAAGGCATGGGTAACTTACACATCTGTGAAGGCACCATTAATGCTGAAAGGTACATACAGGTTTTGGAACAACATATGCTGCCGTCTAAGCGCCGTTTTTTTTTTCATGGACGCCCCTGCTTATTTCAGCAAGACAATGCCAAGCCACATTCAGCATGTGTTACAACAGCGTGGCTTCGTAAAAAAAGAGTGCGGGTACTTTCCTGGTCCGCCTGCAGTCCAGACCTGTCTCCCATCGAAAATGTGTGGCGCATTATGAAGCGTAAAATACGACAGCGGAGACCCTGGACTGTTGAACGACTGAAGCTCTACATAAAACAAGAATGGGAAAGAATTCCACTTTCAAAGCTTCAACAATTAGTTTCCTCAGTTCCCAATCGTTTATTGAGTGTTGTTAAAAGAAAAGGCCATGCAACACAGTGGTGAACATGCCTTTTCCCAACTACTTTGGCACATGTTGCAGCCATGAAATTCTAAGTTAATTATTATTTGCAAAAAAATAAATAACATCAAATATCTTGACTTTGTAGTGCATTCAACTGAATATGGGTTGAAAAGGATTTGCAAATCATTGTATTCCGTTTATATTTACATCTAACACAATTTCCCAACTCATATGGAAATGGGGTTTGAACTTCACATCAAAAGTATCAACTTTGAAATATTTTGTTTTACATGACAAAAAGGGCATAAAAACAAACAAAATTAAAAACTAATAATCGACGGATAGATTTTAAGGTCTTCTAGAGACTGTCGGAGGCAGATATTTACATATATCCGAATTTAAGTTGTACTTCTTTCATTTCTTAGTCATATTTGAAAACAGCTCGTGGGACGGCATGGCGTAGTGGGTAGAGCAACCGTGCCAGAAACCTGAGGGTTGCAGGTTCGCTCCCCGCCTCTTACCATCCAAAAATCGCTGCCGTTGTGTCACCCTTTGCCCCCGGTGCCACTCACACCGGTGAATTAAATGATGAATGATAGGTGGTGGTCGGAGGGGCCGTTGGCGCAAATTGCAGCCACGCTTCCGTCAGTCTACCCCAGGGCAGCTGTGGCTATGAAAGTAGCTTACCACCACCAGGTGTGAATGAATGATGGGTTCTACATGTAAAGCGACTTTGGGTACTTAGAAAAGCGCTATATAAATCCCAGCTATTATTATTATTATTATTTTCCATTTCTTCTCTTGATGCTCTGTCAGCAAGTATACTGTGTGTGTTAACCTTGAGTTCTTTGGAATGTGTTTTGACTAGCATTTGTTTTGTCTACAGAGATGGGACGAGAGAGAGGGTTGTGGGATCGGGAAAACAGACCATTTTGGGAGGCGCAATAGAATGTTCTAGGGTTAGACTGGTCTCATAATGTATATTGGCAAAGCTTTGAGAATATACAACAAAATACCTATTCTGTCTCTGGTGGTTTTTCAACTCAGCTTTAAGTGTCGTAAAGAGCTTGGGAGCGAATTGTGACTTGAATTCCCTGGGAGGAACAACTGGTCCAAAACGCAACAAGACTTAAACCTTGAGAGTAAAAAAACATTTTTTGGATCCTTCAGAATTTTAGTGGGATTTTTTAAATGTCTTTGTTCAAAAAAATGATAATGAATCAAAATCAATGTCATAAATTATAGACAAAAAGGGCATAAAACATAAAAGAAAAGTTTCACATTGATAGATCTGAAGTTGAGATAATAGAGATTTAAGCGGTGGAAAAAAATAAAAGAATTATTTAACATTTCTATGACTCCCAGGACCAAACTTGAGGGGAGCCAGAAAGTTAAAAAACATCTATACAGGTAAAAGCCAGTAAATTAGAATATTTAGAAAAACTTGATTTATTTCAGTAATTGCATTCAAAAGGTGTAACTTGTACATTATATTTATTCATTGCACACAGACTGATGCATTCAAATGTTTATTTCATTTAATTTTGATGATTTGAAGTGGCAACAAATGAAAATCCAAAATTCCGTGTGTCACAAAATTAGAATATTACTTAAGGCTAATACAAAAAAGGGATTTTTAGAAATGTTGGCCAACTGAAAAGTATGAAAATGAAAAATATGAGCATGTACAATACTCAATACTTGGTTGGAGCTCCTTTTGCCTCAATTACTGCGTTAATGCGGCGTTAATGCGTTGACCCTGGATCGTTAATGCGTTGACCCTGGATCTCAGGAAACAGAGTGGACCGACACCAGCAGATGACATGGCACCCCAAACCATCACCCAAACATGCAAATTTTGCATTTCCTTTGGAAATCGAGGTCCCAGAGTCTGGAGGAAGACAGGAGAGGCACAGGATCCACGTTGCCTGAAGTCTAGTGTAAAGTTTCCACCATCAGTGATGGTTTGGGGTGCCATGTCATCTGCTGGTGTCGGTCCACTCTGTTTCCTGAGATCCAGGGTCAACGCAGCCGTCTACCAGCAAGTTTTAGAGCACTTCATGCTTCCTGCTGCTGACCTGCTCTATGGAGATGGAGATTTCAAGTTCCAACAGGACTTGGCGCCTGCACACAGCGCAAAATCTACCCGTGCCTGGTTTACGGACCATGGTATTTCTGTTCTAAATTGGCCCGCCAACTCCCCTGACCTTAGCCCCATAGAAAATCTGTGGGGTATTGTGAAAAGGAAGATGCAGAATGCCAGACCCAAAAACGCAGAAGAGTTGAAGGCCACTATCAGAGCAACCTGGGCTCTCATAACACCTGAGCAGTGCCAGAAACTCATCGACTCCATGCCACGCCGCATTAACGCAGTAATTGAGGCAAAAGGAGCTCCAACCAAGTATTGAGTATTGTACATGCTCATATTTTTCATTTTCATACTTTTCAGTTGGCCAACATTTCTAAAAATCCCTTTTTTGTATTAGCCTTAAGTACCGTATTTTCCGCACTATAAGGCGCACCTAAAAACCACAATTTTTCTCAAAAGCTGACAGTGCGCCTAATAACCCGGTGCGCTTTATTACGATTCATTTTCATAAAGTTTCGGTCTCGCAACTTCGGTAAACAGCCGCCATCTTTTTTCCCGGTAGAACAGGAAGCGCTTCTTCTTCTACGCAAGCAACCGCCAAGGAAAGCACCCGCCCCCATAGAACAGGAAGCGCTTCACCCGCCCCCATAGAACAGGAAGCGCTTCACCCGCCCCCGGAAGAAGAAGAAAAAACGCGCGGATATCACCGTACGTTTCATTTCCTGTTTACATCTGTAAAGACCACAAAATGGCTCCTACTAAACGATCCGGTTCATAAAAAGACGCAATCTCTCCATCCGCACACGGATTACTACCGTATTTCACAGCAACTGAACCGCACTGTGGAACGGGAGCACGTACGGTGAATATTCGCTCCACAGGGAATGAGAAGTCATCCTTCACTGTGGTTCTAGCTTGCCATGCTAACTTCCACTCATGGTGATATTCAAAAGGAAGACCTTGCCAAAAGAGACCTTTCCAGCCGGCGTCATCATAAAAGCTAACTCGAAGGGATGGATGGATGAAGAAAAGATGAGCGAGTGGTTAAGGGAAGTTTACGCGAAGAGGCCGGGTGGCTTTTTTCACACAGCTCCGAAGGCGAACACACCTTCACTAAGACGGGCAGACAGCCTCGGACGACATACGCCAACATTTGCCAGTGGATCGTAAATGCTTGGGCAGATATTTCGGTCACAACTGTGGTCCGAGCTTTCCGGAAGGCAGGATTCACAGAACAACAGCGACACTGACTCCCGATGACTTCTACGAGACGGAACCGGCCATTTTGGATCCCACGCTTGCGCAACTTTTCAATTCGGACACCGAAGATGAAGAATTCGAAGGATTTACGAATGAAGAATAACTTCAGAAGGTGAGCGCTATGTTTATTTTGTGTGTTGTGACATTAACGTTCGAGCAACATTATGTTACTATTGCTCTACACCATTTTGAATTTTACTATGTTTGTGATTGCACATTTGCGTACATTTTGGGACAGAGTTGTTAGAACGCTGGTTTTCAATATATTATTAAAGTTTGACTGAACTATCTGACTGTTTTTTTGACATTTACTTTAGCGCAGCGTTTTTTTGACATTCACTTTAGCGCAGCGTAGGCGCGGCTTATAGTCCGGGGCGGCTTATTGGTGGACAAAATTATGAAATATGTAATTCATAGAAGGTGCGGCTAATAATCCGGTGCGCCTTATAGTGCGGAAAATACGGTATATATTGTATTGGTTTTGAAAATGATGTAGTCTCTTCTCACCGTGCATGAACTCAAAGAGCTTGTTGACCACCGTCTTGAGGAACTTCCAGTGCGCTCTCAGGAACCGAGGGTACTGGCCCACGATGTACATGATGTTGGACGCGATGATGGCCTTGTTGTCCTTCCCTCTTTTCTGCTCACACAGGCCCAGAAGGTCCTGAAGACAACACACCGGGTCACATGCTGGACCTGGACCTGGACCTGGACCACCACCACCACCACCACCCACCTTGATGACGGTGACCAGAAACCTCTTCTCGTCTTCTTCATGCATGGCCCCGCTGATGGAGCCGATGGCCCAGCAGAGCATGTTGAGGTTCCTCCACGACCACTCGGTGCCGTTCACCTGGTTGTGGAGCTTCTCGGTCATGATGCGCTCCGTGTCCACGTAGTCCAGATGGGTCAGATACACTGCAGGCGACACAAGATTCACGTCAAAGTTGTGCATGGGGGGAAACCACCAAAACATTTTTTTTTTCAAGACCGATAGCGATCATTAGTAGTCAAGGAGGCTGATAAGTAGAGATATCCGATATCGGACTGCCAATATTATCGGCCGATAAATGCTTTAAAATGTAATATCAGAAACTATCGGTATCGGTTTCAAACTTATTGGTATCGGTTTCAAAAAGTAAAATTCATGACTTTTTAAAACGCCGCTGTACGGAGTGGTACACGGACGTAAGGAGCGCCAATAAATGTTAAAGGCACTGCCTTTGCGTGCCGGCCCAGTCACATAATATCAACGGCTTTTCACACACACAAGTGAATGCAAGGCATACTTGGTCAACAGCCATACAGGTCACACTGAGGGTGGCCGTATAAACAACTTTAACACTGTTACAAATATGTGCCACACCAAACAAGAATGACAAACACATTTCGGGAGAACATCAGCACCGTAACACAACATAAACACAACAAGACACAGAACAAATACCCAGAAGCCCATGCAGCACTAACTCTTCCGGGACGCGACGCTACCCGTTGGACAATATCGGAATATCGGCAAAAAAGCCATTATCGGACATCTCTACTGATAAGCCATATTTGGAAGGGCTATTCAAGGTATTTAAAGATGAATAGTAGATGTCAGTAAACATCTGGACAAGTTGTAACATTATTTTTAGGAAATGTGGGAGCAGTAGTGACATAATGTTTGATGTTGTCTTTTATTTAGCATCCAACACCTTTATTACGTGTGTAAGAGGAGCATCAACATTTGAATTCAAAATCTGGGGAAATTGTTTAAGATATGACATTTCTCTACATCACAATAACTCATCTCCTTCATTTTATAAGACTAAAATAAGGTTTCCTCCTGCAATATTGTCAACATTTCAATAAAAACAATTCTGGGCTCCTTCACGTAGATCGTAGTTGAGACATTTTTCAAGACGCCTGACATTTCTTCCTGGATGTTACAGAAAGAATGAGAACATGTGAGCTGCTGCCTGCTCTTCTTCACTTCTATAATCTCATATTTGTCAAGATATTTACACAAAATGTGCATTTTTCTGTGGTCTTCATGTCCGTCCATCCATCTCTGTCACGTTATTTGATTGAATGATGGAACATGAAACTCGTGGCGCTCCTTTAATGAGCGCATGCTCCGAGTGTTGCGGACAGAGGCTTGTCGAGCGATGCCCTCGCCGCGGTAGCCAAAACAAACTACACAAGACCAGGAGGGCGTCAGAAAAGAAGGACAAAAACTAGATTTCCCGTTTTTTTTTCTAAATGGAAGTTTTGACAAGTAAGCAGAGGAGACGTACTGGAGGAGAGAAAAGGGGCGTGGCCGCCTGAGTGCCGCTGTTGACCAAACCGAAGAATAATTCTCACAATAACTCAAATATCAAAACATATTGGGGGAGAATGATTGACAATGAGAGTATTTTTAATTCTTAATTTAATTCAATCAATAGAAAATTGGTGTCAGAATAATTGTATCTAAGTTATCACAAAACTTTGTGTTACATTGAGTTGAGCTCGCCCTGCGAGAGGACAAAAGCTGTCTTTGATCCTACCAAGAAGAAGGCTTGTAAAACTCCACTGTGTAGGATGGGAAGCAACATGGAGGTGTTCTGTTTCTTTGATGTATTGTAATCCACAGAAAGATTTTGTCTTGACCCGAGATCTATAAAGCGGAGAGAAAGCATGACCTGCCCAAGCTCCAGGCACCTTTTCTTTGAACTGTTTTACGACCGCTTCTTTGTACTGTTTTACGACCTTTTCTTTGAACTGTTTTACGACCGCTTCTTTGTACTGTTTTACGACCTTTTCTTTTAACTATTTTACGACCTTTTCTTTTAACTATTTTACGACCTTTTCTTTGAACTGTTTTTAATCAAAAGCGATGGCTGTTTACGACCCCCCTCCCTTAGAAACAGCTGTTGCCATGTAATCAGGGAAAGTCCAAATAAAATAGGAGGCGTACAATCTTTCGTCAAGAGCGTGGTGACACTGTACAAGGGTACAGGTGTACGCGTTTCTCCTCATTGAGCCAAATTAAATTCTGTCGTCCTATCTTGTCGATTGTATTGTACCATATGTCCCGGCAAGAAATCTGCGTTCAAAGAACTACGGCTTATTAGTGATTCCCAGAGCCCAAAAAAAGTCTGCGGGCTATAGAGCGTTTTCTATTCGGGCTCCAGTACTATGGAATGCCCTCCCGGTAACAATTAGAGATGCTACCTCAGTAGAAGCATTTAAGTCCCATCTTAAAACTCATTTGTATACTCTAGCCTTTAAATAGACCCCCCTTTTAGACCAGTTGATCTGCCGTTTCTTTTCTTTTCTCCTCTGCTCCCCTCTTCCTTGTGGGGGGGGGGGGTGTCCGGTGGCCATGGATGAAGTGCTGGCTGTCCAGAGTCGGGACCCGGGGTGGACCGCTCACCTGTGCATCGGCTGGGAACATCTCTGCGCTGCTGACCCGTCTCCGCTCGGGATGGTGTCCTGCTGGCCCCACTATGGACTGGACTCTTACTATTATGTTGGATCCACTATGGACTGGACTCTTACTATTATGTTGGATCCACTATGGACTGGACTCTTACTATTATGTTGGATCCACTATGGACTGGACTCTTACTATTATGTTGGATCCACTATGGACTGGACTCTCACAATATTATGTCAGACCCACTCGACATCCATTGCTTTCGGTCTCCCCTAGAGGGGGGGGGGGGTTACCCACATATGCGGTCCTCTCCAAGGTTTCTCATAGTCATTCACATCGACGTCCCACTGGGGTGAGTTTTTCCTTGCCCTTATGTGGGCTTTGTACCGAGGATGTCGTTGTGGCTTGTGCAGCCCTTTGAGACACTTGTGATTTAGTGCTATATAAATCAACATTGATTGATTGATTGTTTAATTCCTTGCTTCTTGTCTTGTTTAATAGAGGTCATCCGTGTTTGAACCTGACAATTGGGCTCAGAGAACTTTCCTCATTACTATCCACTTCACAAATTATTGATTGTTTTAAATATTAAAAACTGGTATTATATACTGCATCTACGGATGTAGTTCTGTTGGAGTTGGGGGAAAAAAAAGGTAAAAAAAAAACAAAAATGCAGAAAACGACATAGGTCAAAATGCTAAATATCTGCGCAGATTTTTCATAACATGGTCACTACTGCCTAGTTTCTCTTGTTGTATTCTTATTTTACGGTTATATTTTTATTCTCATTGTTGCTTTTTATTTTTATTCTTATTGTAATATTTTTCTATTTTGTTTCCATTTATACCCCCATTATTTACTTTTTAAATTATATCTCAATTCTGTACACTGCTGCTGGAATTTTAATTTTCCTGAGGGAACTCTCCTGAAGGAATCAATAAAGTACTATCTATCTAGATAACTGGTTGGTCTCCAATGCCTACCTAGGGTCTCCCTCATGTTCTTGTAGAGGTTGATGGAGTCCGTGTCCTTCATGAACTCCCTGACCACCTCCCCCTGGTCGTTCTCCACCACCAGAACCTCCTCGGGCTTGGCCATGCGGCTCACCATCAGCAGACGCACCTGAGATGAGAGACGACAAAGTGAAGAAGACGCCAGGGAGCGCCGAGGGCGCCTGGAGGTCAAATGTCCCACCTGGGAGAGGACGGTCAAGTAGAGGTGTCGTCGAGGTGGGACGTCAGATAGCAGCGGCGTGCTGGAGGTGGAGAAGGGACTCTCCCTGTAAAGTTCTGCCGACAGGTGGTTCCAGTACTCCAGGCAGATCTTGAAGATCTCCGTCTCCTCCACTTCGGACACCAGCAGCATGAAATGCAGGGCCTGTTACCACAACAAGGAAGTAGCAACTATTATCACTTTGGAGATATACAGTACAGGCCACAAGTTTGAACACACCTTCTCCTCATTCAATGCATTTTCATGACTTTTTACATTGTACATTGTCACATCAAAACTAGGAATGAACACATGTGGAGTTATGTACTTATTAACAAAAAAAGGTGAAATATCTGAAAATATGTCTCATATTCTAGTTTCTTCAAAATAGCCACCCTTTGCTCTGATTACTGCTTTGCACACTCTTGGCATTCTCTTGATGAGCTTGAAGAGGTAGTCACCTGAAATGGTTTTCACTTCACAGGTGTGGTTGAAGCTTTTTTTTTTGTTTGTTTTAACATCAAAAGTCACTTCCTAGTTTAGCAGGAACAGAGCCAAGGCAGCATGGACTGAAAATCCCTCCTCATCTTTGAGATGACGCCAGCGAGTGAAAGCCGGGACAATGTTGATCCCTGACTGTCCGGGTAACTTCCCTTTTTCTTTTTTTGTCTCCTCAGACAAAACTTTTCGTTTCTTTGGTTGTTTTGCCGCTTCGGCCATGATAGCAGTAATTACACGCAGTCGTTCTTCTTCTTTTGTCTCCTCAGACAAAACTTTTCGTTTCTTTGGTTGTTTTGCCGCTTCGGCCATGACAGCAGTAATTACATGCAGTCGTTCTTATTCTTATTTTGTCTCCTCAGACAAAACTTTTCGTTTCTTTGGTTGTTTTGCCGCTTCGGCCATGATAGCAGTAATTACACGCAGTCGTTCTTATTCTTATTTTGTATCCTCAGAAAAAACTTTTCGTTTCTTTGGTTGTTTTGCAGCTTCGGCCATGATAGCAGTAATTACACGCAGTCGTTCTTATTCTTATTTTGTCTCCTCAGAAAAAACTTTTCGTTTCTTTGGTTGTTTTGCAGCTTCGGCCATGATAGCAGTAATTACACGCAGTCGTTCTTATTCTTATTTTGTCTCCTCAGACAAAACTTTTCGTTTCTTTGGTGGTTTTGCAGCTTTGGCCATGATAGCAGTAATTACATGCAGTCGTTCCTATTCTTATTTTGTCTCCTCAGACAAAACTTTTCGTTTCTTTGGTTGTTTTGCAGCTTCGGCCATGATAGCAGTAATTACACGCAGTCGTTCTTATTCTTATTTTGTCTCCTCGGACAAAACTTTTCGTTTCTTTGGTTGTTTTGCCGCTTCGGCCATGATAGCAGTAATTACACGCAGTCGTTCCTATTCTTATTTTGTCTCCTCAGACAAAACTTTTCGTTTCTTTGGTGGTTTTGCCGCTTCGGCCATGATAGCAGTGATTACACGCAGTCGTTCTTATTCTTATTTTGTCTCCTTAGACAAAACTTTTCGTTTCTTTGGTGGTTTTGTAGCTTCGGCCATGATAGCAGTAATTACACGCAGTCGTTCTTATTTTTATTTTGTCTCCTCAGACAAAACTTTTCGTTTCTTTGGTTGTTTTGCAGCTTCGGCCATGATAGCAGTAATTACACGCAGTCGTTCTTATTCTTATTTTGTCTCCTCAGACAAAACTTTTCGTTTCTTTGGTGGTTTTGCAGCTTCGGCCATGATAGTAGTAATTACACGCCGTCGTTCTTCTTCTTTTGTCTCCTCAGACAAAACTTTTCGTTTCTTTGGTTGTTTTGCCGCTTCGGCCATGATAGCAGTAATTACACGCAGTCGTTCTTATTCTTATTTTGTCTCCTCAGACAAAACTTTTCGTTTCTTTGGTTGTTTTGCCGCTTCGGCCATGATAGCAGTAATTACACGCAGTCGTTCTTATTCTTATTTTGTCTCCTCAGACAAAACTTTTCGTTTCTTTGGTTGTTTTGCAGCTTCGGCCATGATAGCAGTGATTACACGCAGTCGTTCTTCTTCTTCTTTTGTCTCCTCAGACAAAACTTTTCGTTTCTTTGGTTGTTTTGCCGCTTCGGCCATGATAGCAGTAATTACATGCAGTCGTTCTTATTCTTATTTTGTCTCCTCAGACAAAACTTTTCGTTTCTTTGGTTGTTTTGCCGCTTCGGCCATGATAGCAGTAATTACACGCAGTCGTTCTTCTTCTTCTTTTGTCTCCTCAGACAAAACTTTTCGTTTCTTTGGTTGTTTTGCCGCTTCGGCCATGATAGCAGTAATTACATGCAGTCGTTCCTATTCTTATTTTGTCTCCTCAGACAAAACTTTTCGTTTCTTTGGTGGTTTTGCAGCTTCGGCCATGATAGCAGTGATTACACGCAGTCGTTCTTATTCTTATTTTGTCTCCTTAGACAAAACTTTTCGTTTCTTTGGTGGTTTTGCAGCTTCGGCCATGATAGCAGTAATTACACGCAGTCGTTCTTATTTTTATTCTGTCTCCTCAGACAAAACTTTTCGTTTCTTTGGTGGTTTTGCAGCTTCGGCCATGATAGCAGTAATTACACGCAGTCGTTCTTATTCTTATTTCGTCTCCTCAGACAAAACTTTTCTTTTCTTTGGTTGTTTTGCAGCTTCGGCCATGATAGCAGTAATTACACGCAGTCGTTCTTATTCTTATTTCGTCTCCTCAGACAAAACTTTTCGTTTCTTTGGTGGTTTTGCAGCTTCGGCCATGATAGCACTAATTACACGCAGTCGTTCTTCTTCTTCTTTTGTCTCCTCAGACAAAACTTTTCGTTTCTTTGGTTGTTTTGCAGCTTCGGCCATGATAGCAGTAATTACACGCAGTCGTTCTTCTTCTTCTTTTGTCTCCTCAGACAAAACTTTTCGTTTCTTTGGTTGTTTTGCAGCTTCGGCCATGATAGCAGTAATTACACGCAGTCGTTCTTCTTCTTCTTTTGTCTCCTCAGACAAAACTTTTCGTTTCTTTGGTTGTTTTGCCGCTTCGGCCATGATAGCAGTAATTACATGCAGTCGTTCCTATTCTTATTTTGTCTCCTTAGACAAAACTTTTCGTTTCTTTGGTGGTTTTGTAGCTTCGGCCATGATAGCAGTAATTACACGCAGTCGTTCTTCTTCTTCTTTTGTCTCCTCAGACAAAACTTTTCGTTTCTTTGGTTGTTTTGCCGCTTCGGCCATGATAGCAGTAATTACATGCAGTCGTTCTTATTCTTATTTTGTCTCCTCAGACAAAACTTTTCGTTTCTTTGGTTGTTTTGCCGCTTCGGCCATGATAGCAGTAATTACATGCAGTCGTTCTTATTCTTATTTTGTCTCCTCAGACAAAACTTTTCGTTTCTTTGGTTGTTTTGCCGCTTCGGCCATGATAGCAGTAATTACACGCAGTCGTTCTTATTCTTATTTTGTCTCCTCAGAAAAAACTTTTCGTTTCTTTGGTTGTTTTGCAGCTTCGGCCATGATAGCAGTAATTACACGCAGTCGTTCTTATTCTTATTTTGTCTCCTCAGAAAAAACTTTTCGTTTCTTTGGTTGTTTTGCAGCTTCGGCCATGATGGCAGTAATTACACGCAGTCGTTCTTATTCTTATTTTGTCTCCTCAGACAAAACTTTTCGTTTCTTTGGTGGTTTTGCAGCTTTGGCCATGATAGCAGTAATTACACGCAGTCGTTCTTCTTCTTCTTTTGTCTCCTCAGACAAAACTTTTCGTTTCTTTGGTTGTTTTGCCGCTTCGGCCATGATAGCAGTAATTACACGCAGTCGTTCTTATTCTTATTTTGTCTCCTCAGACAAAACTTTTCGTTTCTTTGGTGGTTTTGCCGCTTCGGCCATGATAGCAGTAATTACACGCAGTCGTTCTTATTCTTATTTTGTCTCCTCAGACAAAACTTTTCGTTTCTTTGGTTGTTTTGCCGCTTCGGCCATGATAGCAGTAATTACATGCAGTCGTTCTTATTCTTATTTTGTCTCCTCAGACAAAACTTTTCGTTTCTTTGGTTGTTTTGCCGCTTCGGCCATGATAGCAGTAATTACATGCAGTCGTTCTTATTCTTATTTTGTCTCCTCAGACAAAACTTTTCGTTTCTTTGGTTGTTTTGCCGCTTCGGCCATGATAGCAGTAATTACATGCAGTCGTTCTTATTCTTATTTTGTCTCCTCAGACAAAACTTTTCGTTTCTTTGGTTGTTTTGCAGCTTCGGCCATGATAGCAGTAATTACACGCAGTCGTTCTTATTCTTATTTTGTCTCCTCAGACAAAACTTTTCGTTTCTTTGGTAGTTTTGCAGCTTCGGCCATGATAGCAGTAATTACACGCAGTCGTTCTTCTTCTTCTTTTGTCTCCTCAGACAAAACTTTTTGTTTCTTTGGTTGTTTTGCAGCTTCGGCCATGATAGCAGTAATTACACGCAGTCGTTCTTCTTCTTCTTTTGTCTCCTCAGACAAAACTTTTCATTTCTTTGGTTGTTTTGCCGCTTCGGCCATGATAGCAGTAATTACACGGAGTCGTTCTTATTCTTATTTTGTCTCCTCAGACAAAACTTTTCGTTTCTTTGGTTGTTTTGCCGCTTCGGCCATGATAGCAGTAATTACACGCAGTAGTTCTTCTTCTTCTTTTACTTTTCTGGCGGCACGTAGGCGTTTGCACCGACTTCCGTCTTTTGTGTGAATGGGGAAAGGGTGAGTGACGCATGCCGCAAAGCAAGTTAGCACATTTGTAGTTTTTTGTGTGGCAGTCGCTAAATGCCTGTGAGAGCGATACAGGCCATGACAGAGGTGTCATTCAGCTAGTCCAGGGGTCGGCAACCCGCGGCTCCGGAGCCGCATGCGGCTCTTTGATCACTCTGATGCGGCTCAGCAGCTTACTTGCTGAACCCCCCAATTTTCCCGTGAGACTTCCGGATTTCGGTGCCTCTCGCAGAAAACTCCCGGAATTAACATTAACCAATTTTCACCCTTACAGCTATAATAAGGGCGTGCCATGATGGTTCAACATTTGGCGCTCTCTACAATCTGTATTAACGTGCCCACCCCACACTTGTTATACAATATACATCTTCTGCTTGCACACGTAAGTGACAGCAAGGCATACTTGGTCAACAGCCACACAGGTTACACTGACGGTGGCCATATAAAACAACTTTAACACTCTTACTAATAATGCGCCACACTTTGAACCAAAACCAAACAAGAATGACAAACACATTTCGGGAGAACATCTGCACCTTAACACAACATAAACACAACAGAATAAACACCCGGAATCCCATGCAGCCCTGACTCTTCCGGGCTACATTATACACCCCTGCTACCACCAAACCCCGCCCCCACCCCAACCCTGCTCCCTCACACATCAACCCCCACTCCCCCCTCCCTCTGTGCGTCGGTTGAGGTGGGCGGGGTTTGGTAGCGGGGGTGTATAATGTATCCCGGAAGAGTTAGGGCTGCGTGGGATTCTGGGTATTTGTCCTGTTGTGTTTATGTTGTGTTACTGTGCAGATGTTCTCCCGAAATGTGTTTGTCATTCTTGTTTGGTGTGGGTTCACAGTGTGGCGCATTATTAGTAAGAGTTTTTTTTATACCGCCACCGTCAGTGTAACCTGTGTGGTTGTTGACCAACTATGCCTTGCTGTCACCTACGTGAGCAAGCGGAAACACCATACAACGTGTGGCTGATCAGGCACGCTGGTTGTAGTGGGTGCTATACGCTGTACCACCACGGCACGCATGACGCTGACAAGCGCCATTCATTTAAAACCCGCGTGCCGCACCAGCTTTCAAATTCCATCTAAAAGGTGTGGGCAGCGTGTCTGAAACCCCTGGTTTATACATAGCACAAAGCAAAAATATAACTTTGTATGCAGTGTTATTTCATTTAAAATTTCCAAAAATTTTGCGGCTCCCATTGTTTTCTATAATTTGCGAAACTGGTCAAAATGGCTCTTTGACTGGTAAAGGTTGCCGACCCCTGAGCTAGTCCATGTGTCATCCCAAAAGTTATGGAAATATTTGATGAAGGTTGAAAAGATACTTAGTGCTGCTTTGAAAGATTTGTATGCACGTTAGAGATGCGCGGTTTGCGGGCACAACCGCGGAGTCCGCGGATTATCCGCGGATCGGGCGGATGAAATTTAAAAAAATAAGATTTTATCCGCGTGCGGGTCGGGTCGGGCGGATCAATTAGATTTTTTTTTTTTTTTTTTTTTGCGGGTGGCAGTTAAACCAATTCGGAAATATATACACATAGTTAAATGTTGTTACCCACATACGAAAAACGAGCAGGCACCTGCTGCATATGCCACAACAGAAGAAAAAAAAAGAAAAGAGATGGACACTTTTACGGAGCGGAGAAGGGACGCCTCGCCGGTGTCCGGGACCGAGGCCCCTTCCCCCGAGAGGGCCTCACCGGGAGCCGTAGCTGAGGCGATCCGCGAGAAGGGCCCGACGCATGTCCAGGGTCACTACCGCGCCCACCGCACCGACACCCCGCCTCGTCCGCCTTCGCCGCGGCCGGCGTCACGCGCAGCAGGTAAGCAGCTTACCTGCCCGCCACCCCCCGAAATTCACATTTCTATCACAATTATCATACTGTAAACATGGTAAGCTAACTTCATTAAAATTAATAGTCCTGTCAATAGCATGGAATTACAATTCAAATGTAGTTTTTTTTGTAAGCCTTTCAAAAGAATTCAAAATATGAAAAATTAATGAAAATTAATTTAAGCCATCAGACACTTTGAAAAGTGGCACATCACATCTCTAATGTAATCATTTTAACTTTTCAACAGAAATAGCACTGCAAAAATATTAAGGACATACTTCTGTATTTTGGTAGTTATGCTGTCAACATTTAACAAGATTTATTCAACTTGGACTTGAAAGCATAAATACAGCCGACAGGATTGCGCACCACACAGGAAGCAAGGCCAAAGTGCATGCAGGTGCAGGAGAAGAAAGGACTTCTTTCATTTAAGGTTTGTGATAAACCATCAAACTCATTCGTTAAAAGGACTCTATAGTAATATAAAGCGAATTTTTCTGGACATTATCATGCAAGAAAAGTTTATTTTTGGGACCGCGATCACCGCGTAATGATTTTTAAAGGTTGCATTACAAACATGTAACTGTCCCATGTGATCAGCCAGTGCGATTGGAAGTCCATGCTCAATTATTGCCTCCGTAAATAAAACTTCGGCATTTATCACATCCAAAGAATCTGTTTGGGCGACGAAAAACGTTGAAAGTTTTCCACTTGTATCGCTAGCAACGGCATTAGACTTGTGTTTTTTTGTCCCAAAGTGGTCTTTTACATCGCTAATTCCTCCGTGTCCGATCGAAAAATCTTGTCTGCACAAGGTGCAATTCACGTAGTTTTCACCCTTTTTTTTTTAAATTAAAGAAAAAACGTATTTTTTATCACTGCACCCGTAACCCGGAATAGGTTGATGAAAACCGTACGAATTACGGGAAAACCGGAGTAGTTGGCAGGTGCCTCACTAATGCCTTGCATCGTCTATATTAGATATACCGGGCGGATGGCGGGCGGATGCAGTTCTGATCAAATGTTAGATCGGGTGGGATTGCGGATGGTTGACGACTTTCTGATGCGGTTGCGGATGAAATATTTGCCTATCCGCGCATCTCTAATGCACGTGCAACACTTCAAACCTTTCGTGTGTCAATATGTGGATATAAATGGTTAATAAACAATGTTTTCGTGTGTCAATATGTGGATATAAATGTTTAATAAACAATGTATTATATCGCCTTTAAAAAACAACTCAAAAGTATTTACAAAGCAGGAAAAAAAAGAGGAATCCTGATACATTTTGAACCTTATTAAAATGTTATACTCTTATTTGTCTCATTATGTGAATTATTGAACTATTTATGAAAACTATTGTATTTGTAAGTCATTGATTTAAAATGTGTTGCAAATTAAAAACAGGAAGTGAACAAACAGGCTATGATGTGGGATTCAAAAAAAGCTCTGCTTTTTCCTACTCCTTTTCAACCGTGGAGTAAGAAAGAGGAAGCATGTTCAACAAACCTCCATGAGGGTCTCTCGCAGGTTGGGCCTCTTCTCCACCAGCTGGCCGTGTTCTTTGAGGAAGGTGCACAGGAACAGGCTGAGGTTCTGGATGAAGTTCTGCTCGTCGTCCTTCCCGTTGGCGTAGGCCACTCTGACGTTTGTGTTCAGCGGCAACATCTGAGTGTTGGCGTTAGGATGAGTGCGGGTGCTGTCGTGTGTTGCCACTGTGGACTCACCTGTTTGAGCTGGCACATGGTCAGAGTGAAGAGGTTGCCGAACTGCTCCTCGTACTGGTTCACGCTCACGCCGGCGATTTCCGTCAAACACTTCAGCGTCACGTTGCGGAACATGGGCACATTCAGGAACTGCAACAACATGCCATCGTTGAACAGCGAGCAAACATCTGCTTTGTTGGCGCACCTCGACAAGTTAGCACTTTACCACGCCAACCATTGTCAGGCTGAAGTGGCGCTGTTGATATGTATCACATGGTACCAGACACTTCTCTAACCTGTCACACTCCATGCCCTGGGGACTAACCTGGCCTGCCACTTTCTTTTAATGCGGTCTGCCAGGTCCTACATCATTTTAATGCAGCTCAACCACCTTGACTGGTGTTACACCATTCACACCATCATTTTAATATGGCCCGCCAGTTCTTACATCATTTTAATGTTGCCCGACACGTCATTTTAATGCGGTCTGCCAGGTCTTACATCATTTTAACTCATTCCGCCCAGTGTTACACCATTTTATTGTTGCCCGCTAGGTCTTACACCATTTTAATGTGGCCTGCCACATCATTTTAATGTGGTCTGCCAGGTCTTACATCATTTTAACTCAGCCCGCCCGGTGTTACACCATTTTAATGTGGCCCGCCAGGTCTAACACTAATTTTAATGTGGCCCGCCAAATCATTTTAAAATGGCCCGCCACGTCTTATATCAGTTTAAGGTGGCCTGCCAAGTCGTTTTAGTGTAACCTGCCAGGTCTAACACCATTTTAATTTGGCCTGCCAAGTCGTTCTAATGTAACCTGCCAGTCTTACATCACTTTAATGTGGCCCGCCCCGTGTCACACCATTTAATCGTGGTCCGCCAGGTCTTACATCATTTTAATGTGGCCTGCCACTTCATTTTAACGCGGTCTGCCAGGTCTTACATCATTTTAACTCAGCCCCCCCCCCGGTGTTACACCATTTTATTGTGGCCCGCCAGGTCTAAAACCATTTTAATGTGGCCCGCCACGTCATTTTAAATTGGCCCGCCAGGTCTTATAATCAGTTTAATGTGGCCTGCCAAGTCATTTTAATGTAACCCGCCAGGTCTTACATCATTTTAACGTGACCCGCCACATAATTTTAAAATAGCCCGCCAGGTCTTTTATCAGTTTAAGGTGGCCTGCCAAGTCATTTTAATGTAACCTGCCAGGTCTTACATCATTTTAATGTGGTCCACCACATCATTTTAAATTGGCCCGCCAGGTCTTACATCATTTTAACTCAGCCCGCCCGGTGTTACACCATTTTAATGTGGCCCGCCAGCTCTAACACTAATTTTAACGTGGCCCGCCAAATCATTTTAAAATGGCCCGCCAGGTCTTATATCAGTGGCCCGCCAAATCATTTTAAAATGGCCCACCAGGTCTTATACCATTTTAATGTGGCCTGCCAAGTCGTTTTAGTGCAACCTGCAAGGTCTAACACCATTTTAATTTGGCCTGCCAAGTCGTTTTAATGTAACCTGCCAGTCTTACATCACTTTAATGTGGCCCGCCCCGTGTTGCACCATTTTATCGTGGTCCGCCAGGTCTTACACCAATTTAAATGGCCTGCCACATCATTTTAACGCGGTCTGCCAGGTCTTACATCATTTTTAACTCAGCCCCCCCCCCCCCCCCCCCGGTGTTACACCATTTTATTGTGGCCCGCCAGGTCTAAAACCATTTTAATGTGGCCCGCCACGTCATTTTAAATTGGCCCGCCAGGTCTTATAATCAGTTTAATGTGGCCTGCCAAGTCATTTTAATGTAACCCGCCAGGTCTTACATCATTTTAACGTGACCCGCCACATAATTTTAAAATAGCCCGCCAGGTCTTTTATCAGTTTAAGGTGGCCTGCCAAGTCATTTTAATGTAACCTGCCAGGTCTTACATCATTTTAATGTGGTCCACCACGTCATTTTAATGCGGTCTGCCAGGTCTTACATCATTTTAACTCAGCCCACCCGGTGTTACACCATTTTAATGTGGCCCGCCAAGTCTAACACTAATTTTAACGTGGCCCGCCAAATCATTTTAAAATGGCCCGCCAGGTCTTATATCAGTGGCCCGCCAAATCATTTTAAAATGACCCGCCAGGTCTTATACCATTTTAATGTGACCCGCCAAGTCGTTTTAGTGTAACCTGCCAGGTCTAACACCATTTTAATTTGGCCTGCCAAGTCGTTTTAGTGTAACCTGCCAGGTCTAAAACCTTTTAATGTGGCCCGCCAGGTCTAACACTAATTTTAACGTGGCCCGCCAAATCATTTTAAAATGGCCCACCACGTCTTATATCAGTTTAAGGTGGCCTGCCAAGTCGTTTTAGTGTAACCTGCCAGGTCTAACACCATTTTAATTTGGCCTGCCAAGTCGTTCTAATGTAACCTGCCAGTCTTACATCACTTTAATGTAGCCCGCCCCGTGTCACACCATTTAATCGTGGTCCGCCAGGTCTTACATCATTTTAATGTGGCCTGCCACATCATTTTAACGCGGTCTGCCAGGTCTTACATCATTTTAACTCAGCCCCCCCCCCCGGTGTTACACCATTTTATTGTGGCCCGCCAGGTCTAAAACCATTTTAATGTGGCCCGCCACGTCATTTTAAATTGGCCCGCCAGGTCTTATAATCAGTTTAATGTGGCCTGCCAAGTCATTTTAATGTAACCCGCCAGGTCTTACATCATTTTAACGTGACCCGCCACATACCGTATTTTCCGCACTATAAGGCGCACCTAAAAACCACAATTTTTCTCAAAAGCTGACAGTGCGCCTAATAACCCGGTGCGCTTTATTACGATTCATTTTCATAAAGTTTCGGTCTCGCAACTTCGGTAAACAGCCGCCATCTTTTTTCCCGGTAGAACAGGAAGCGCTTCTTCTTCTACGCAAGCAACCGCCAAGGAAAGCACCCGCCCCCATAGAACAGGAAGCGCTTCACCCGCCCCCGGAAGAAGAAGAAAAAACGCGCGGATATCACCGTACGTTTCATTTCCTGTTTACATCTGTAAAGACCACAAAATGGCTCCTACTAAACGATCCGGCTCATAAAAAGACGCAATCTCTCCATCCGCACACGGATTACTACCGTATTTCACAGCAACTGAACCGCACTGTGGAACGGGAGCACGTACGGTGAATATTCGCTCCACAGGGAATGAGAAGTCATCCTTCACTGTGGTTCTAGCTTGCCATGCTAACTTCCACTCATGGTGATATTCAAAAGGAAGACCTTGCCAAAAGAGACCTTTCCAGCCGGCGTCATCATAAAAGCTAACTCGAAGGGATGGATGGATGAAGAAAAGATGAGCGAGTGGTTAAGGGAAGTTTACGCGAAGAGGCCGGGTGGCTTTTTTCACACAGCTCCGAAGGCGAACACACCTTCACTAAGACGGACAGACAGCCTCGGACGACATACGCCAACATCTGCCAGTGGATCGTAAATGCTTGGGCAGATATTTCGGTCACAACTGTGGTCCGAGCTTTCCGGAAGGCAGGATTCACAGAACTGCTGGACAACAGTGACACTGACTCCGGTGACTTCGACGAGACGGAACCGGCCATTTTGGATCCCGTATTCGCCCAACTTTTCAATTCGGACACCGAAGACGAAGAATTCGAAGGATTTACGAATGAAGAATAACTTCAGAAGGTGAGCGCTATGTTTATTTTGTGTGTTGTGACATTAACGTTCGAGCAACATTATGTTGCTATTGTTCTACACCATTTTGAATTTTACTATGTTTGTGATTGCACATTTGCGTACATTTTGGGACAGAGTTGTTAGAACGCTGGTTTTCAATATATTATTAAAGTTTGACTGAACTATCTGACTGTTTTTTTGACATTCACTTTAGCGCAGCGTTTTTTTGACATTCACTTTAGCGCAGCGTAGGCGCGGCTTTTAGTCCGGGGCGGCTTATTGGTGGACAAAATTATGAAATATGTAATTCATAGAAGGTGCGGCTAATAATCCGGTGCGCCTTATAGTGCGGAAAATACGGTAATTTTAAAATAGCCCGCCAGGTCTTTTATCAGTTTAAGGTGGCCTGCCAAGTCATTTTAATGTAACCTGCCAGGTCTTACATCATTTTAATGTGGTCCACCACATCATTTTAAATTGGCCCGCCAGGTCTTACATCATTTTAACTCAGCCCGCCCGGTGTTACACCATTTTAATGTGGCCCGCCAGCTCTAACACTAATTTTAACGTGGCCCGCCAAATCATTTTAAAATGGCCCGCCAGGTCTTATATCAGTGGCCCGCCAAATCATTTTAAAATGGCCCACCAGGTCTTATACCATTTTAATGTGGCCTGCCAAGTCGTTTTAGTGCAACCTGCAAGGTCTAACACCATTTTAATTTGGCCTGCCAAGTCGTTTTAATGTAACCTGCCAGTCTTACATCACTTTAATGTGGCCCGCCCCGTGTTGCACCATTTTATCGTGGTCCGCCAGGTCTTACACCAATTTAAATGGCCTGCCACATCATTTTAACGCGGTCTGCCAGGTCTTACATCATTTTTAACTCAGCCCCCCCCCCCCCCCCCCCCCCGTGTTACACCATTTTATTGTGGCCCGCCAGGTCTAAAACCATTTTAATGTGGCCCGCCACGTCATTTTAAATTGGCCCGCCAGGTCTTATAATCAGTTTAATGTGGCCTGCCAAGTCATTTTAATGTAACCCGCCAGGTCTTACATCATTTTAACGTGACCCGCCACATAATTTTAAAATAGCCCGCCAGGTCTTTTATCAGTTTAAGGTGGCCTGCCAAGTCATTTTAATGTAACCTGCCAGGTCTTACATCATTTTAATGTGGTCCACCACGTCATTTTAATGCGGTCTGCCAGGTCTTACATCATTTTAACTCAGCCCACCCGGTGTTACACCATTTTAATGTGGCCCGCCAAGTCTAACACTAATTTTAACGTGGCCCGCCAAATCATTTTAAAATGGCCCGCCAGGTCTTATATCAGTGGCCCGCCAAATCATTTTAAAATGACCCGCCAGGTCTTATACCATTTTAATGTGACCCGCCAAGTCGTTTTAGTGTAACCTGCCAGGTCTAACACCATTTTAATTTGGCCTGCCAAGTCGTTTTAGTGTAACCTGCCAGGTCTAAAACCATTTTAATGTGGCCCGCCACATCATTTTAAATTGGCCCGCCAGGTCTTATATCAGTTTAATGTGGCCTGCCAAGTCATTTTAATGTAACCCGCCAGGTCTTACATCCTTTTAATGTGGCCCGCTACTTCATTTAACGTGGGCCCGCCACATAATTTTAAAATAGCCCACCACATCTTTTATCAGTTTAAAGTGGCCTGCCAAGTCGTTTTAGTGTAACCTGCCAGGTCTAACACCATTTTAATTTGGCCTGCCAAGTCGTTCTAATGTAACCTGTCAGTCTTACATCACTTTAACGTGGCCCGCCCCGTGTTACACCATTTTATCGTGGTCCGCCAGGTCTTACACCATATTTAAATGGCCTGCCACATCATTTTAACGCGGTCTGCCAGGTCTTACATCATTTTAACTCAGCACCCCCACCCCCGGTGTTACACCATTTTATCGTGGCCCGCCAGGTCTAAAAACATTTTACTGTGGCCCGCCACGGCATTTTAAATTGAACCGCCAGGTCTTATATCAGTTTAAGGTGGCCTGCCAAGTCATTTTAATGTAACCCGCCAGGTCTTACATCATTTTAATGTGGCCCGCTACTTCATTTAACGTGGGCCCGCCACATAATTTTAAAATAGCCCGCCACATCTTTTATCAGTTTAAGGTGGCCTGCCAAGTCGTTTTAGTGTAACCTGCCAGGTCTAACACCATTTTAATTTGGCCTGCCAAGTCGTTCTAATGTAACCTGTCAGTCTTACATCACTTTAACGTGGCCCGCCCCGTGTTACACCATTTTATCGTGGTCCGCCAGGTCTTACACCATATTTAAATGGCCTGCCACATCATTTTAATGCGGTCTGCCAGGTCTTACATCATTTTAACTCATCCCGCCCGGTGTTACACCATTTTATTGTTGCCCGCTAGGTCTTACACCATTTAATGTGGCCTGTGGCATCATTTTAATGTGGTCTGCCAGGTCTTACATCATTTTAACTCAGCCCGCACGGTGTTACACCATTTAATGTGGCCCGCCAGGTCTAACACTAATTTTAAAGTGGCCCGCCAAATCATTTTAAAATGGCCCGCCAGGTCTTATATCAGTTTAATGTGGCCTGCCAAGTCGTTTTAGTGTAACCTGCCAGGTCTAACACCATTTTAATTTGGCCTGCCAAGTCGTTCTAATGTAACCTGTCAGTCTTACATCACTTTAACGTGGCCCGCCCCGTGTTACACCATTTTATCGTGGTCTGCCAGGTCTTACACCATATTTAAATGGCCTGCCACGTCATTTTAATGCGGTCTGCCAGGTCTTACATCATTTTAACTCATTCCGCCCGGTGTTACACCATTTTATTGTTGCCCGCTAGGTCTTACACCATTTTAATGTGGCCTGTGGCATCATTTTAATGTGGTCTGCCAGGTCTTACATCATTTTAACTCAGCCCGCACGGTGTTACACCATTTTAATGTGGCCCGCCAGCTCTAACACTAATTTTAAAGTGGCCCGCCAAATCATTTTAAAATGGCCCGCCAGGTCTTATATCAGTTTAATGTGGCCTGCCAAGTCGTTTTAGTGTAACCTGCCAGGTCTAACACCATTTTAATTTGGCCTGCCAAGTCGTTCTAATGTAACCTGCCAGTCTTACATCACTTTAACGTGGCCCGCCCCGTGTTACACCATTTTATCGTGGTCCGCCAGGTCTTACACCAATTTAAATGGCCTGCCACTTCATTTTAAAGCGGTCTGCCAGGTCTTACATCATTTTAACTCTGCACCCCCGGTGTTACACCATTTTATTGTGGCCCGCCAGGTCTAAAAACATTTTAATGTGGCCCGCCACATCATTTTAAATTGGCCCGCCAGGTTTTATATCAGTTTAACGTGGCCAGCCGAGTCATTTTAATGTAACCTGCCAGGTCTTACATCATTTTAACGTGGCCCGCTACTTCATTCAACGTGGGCCCGCCACATAATTTTAAAATAGCCCGCCAGGACTTTTATCAGTTTAATGTGGCCTGCCAAGTCATTTTAATGTAACCCGCCAGGTCTTACATCATTTTAATGTGGTCCACTACATAATTTTAACGAGGTCTGCCAAGTCTTAAATAATATTAACACAGTCCCACCACCTCGTTTCAACTTGGCCCGAAAACATTGTTTAGCCAATGAAAAAAGCCAGTTATGAAAATGATATTGTGACATTGTTCACTGGGCCTAAAAGTATGACAGCCAAGAACAGCAAGGCTGACCTTGTAGACCAACGTGCTGATGAGTTTGGTCTCAAAGATGTAGCCCAGGGGAATCCAGTTGAGGAAGCGCAGGAGAGTCTCCAGGGTGGCGTGCACCAGCGGTGCATTCTGGGAGTTTTCCTGGAGAGAAGCAGGAAGGTCAGGGGCCAGCGAGGACATCGACAGACAAAACGCGGCGAGGAGCTCTTACCATCACAAACTGGCACAGCTGGAAGATTTGTGAAAACTCGTTGCACATGCTGCAAGACCAAGGAGGAGGAGAGTTGAGTGTCAAGTTAGGACAACAATGACGGCCAGCGCTTTCAGAATCAGATGCAGGGGTGTCCACACGCGGGCCAATAAGCAATTTAGCTGGGGGTGTTTTTATAATTATATACAAATATTTATATGACCCAATCCACACAACCTTCCCTAGTCATGGTGCAGACAAAAAAATATCACCCAGCACCCAAATTCAACAAACATACATGTCCTCACAGAAGCCAATGCAGAAGGTCTTGGTCTACATACATTATATATATATATATATATATATATATATACACACATTATATATATATATATATATATATATATGTATGTGTGGGGAAAAAATCACAAGACTATTTCATCTCTACAGGCCTGTTTCATGAGGGGGGTACCCTCAATCATCAGGAGATTTTAATGGGAGCATTCGCATACCATGGTTTATATAGGGCACAGAGTGGGTGGGTACAGGCTGGCCTAGGGGCGTGGTGATTGGCTCATGTGTTACCTAGGAGGTGTTTCCGTCTATGGCGGCATGTTGTTGCAATTTCGCTGCGCTTGTTGAGGGATGACAGGTCTGGACGGTAAATAATAAACAGTTTCTCTTTCAAGCATAGGTTGCATCTTTTATTACCACTATTGTAAGGTGTGCTGGATGCAAGAATTTGCCATGTTATTGAATATTCAACATTATTGTCTTTGAGGTCCCAAATGTGTTTGCTGAGTTCTGTGGTATTTCGCAGGTTTTTGTTCCTGAAAGAGGCCTTGTGATTGTTCCATCTGGTTTTGAATTCTCCCTCGGTTAATCCTACATATGTGTCGGATGTGTTAATGTCCTTGCGTATTACCTTAGATTGGTAGACAACTGATGTTTGTAAGCACCCCCCGTTGAGAGGGCAATCAGGTTTCTTTCGACAGTTACATCCTTTGTTGGTTTTGGAGTCGCTCTGTCTGGGGGTCGACGGCTCATTTGCAATTGTTTTGTTGTGGTTTGAGATGATTTGTCGTATATTGTTCATGCAGCTGTAGCTCAATTTAATGTTGTTCTTGTTGAATACTTTTCTTAGGGTGTTGTCTTTGGGAAAGTGTTTGTCAATCAGATTGAGGAATTTGTGTCCAATGTTCGTTGAGACGTTCTTGCTGTATGGGGGGTTGTACCAGATGATGTCGTTTCGTTTTCTGTTCTTTTTTGGCTGGTTTCCTGGCGTGGGTTCATAGGTGAGGGTGAAATTGTATATATATATATATATATATATATATCCTCACAGAAGCCAATGCAGAAAGTCTTGGTCTACATATACAGGACTGTCTCAGAAAATTAGAATATTGTGATAAAGTTCTTTATTTTCTGTAATGCAATTAAAAAAACAAAAATGTCATACATTCTGGATTCATAACACATCAACTGAAATATTGCAAGCCTTTTATTTTAATATTGCTGATTATGGCATACAGCTTAAGAAAACTCAAAAATCCCCTCTCAAAAAATTAGAATATTTCCTCAGACCAAGTAAAAAAAAAGATTTATAACAGCAAAACAAAATCAAACATTTGAAAATGTCAATTAATGCCATACTTGCCAACCTTGAGACCTCCAATTTCGGGAGGGGGGGGGGGGGGGGGGGGGGGGGGGTGCGGGGGGCGTGGTTGGGGCGGGGGCGTGGTTAAGAGGGGAGAAGTATATTTACAGCTAGAATTCACCAAGTCAAGTATTTCATATATATATATATATATATATATCCCCGCTACCCCGAAGGGAATAAGCGGTAGATAAATGGATGGATATATATATATATATATATATATATATATATATATCCCCGCTACCCCGAAGGGAATAAGCGGTAGATTATTGGATATATATATATATAAGAAATAGTTGACTTTCAGTGAATTCTAGCTATATATATATACATATATATATATATATATATATATACATATATATATATATATATATATATATATATATATATACATATACCGTATATAAAATAAATACTTACACTCATCTACTCATTGTTGAGTTAAGGGTTGAATTGTCCATCCTTGTTCTATTCTGTCACTATCTTTCTAACCATGCTGAACACCCTCTCTGATGATGCATTGCTGTGTGGCACGCACAAAAGTGCTTTCATCAAATGCACTAGATGGCAGTATTGTCCTGTTTAAGAGTGTCACAACATTGCTGTTTACGGCAGACGGACTGCTTTACTGTAGACGTTCTTTATATTGTGGGAAAGCGGACTCAGGTCCGCATGGAGCTGGAGGGGGCGTGGCCTCCAGCTCCGCCTGAATTTCGGGAGTTTTTCGGGAGAGGCGCTGAATTTCGGGAGTCTCCCGGAAAATCCGGGAGGGTTGGCAAGTATGATTAATGCACTCAGTACTTGGTTGGGAATCCTTTTGCACGGATTACTGCATCAATGCGGCGTGGCATAGAGGCAATCAGCCTGTGGCATTGCTGAGGTGTTATGGATGCCCAGGATGCTTCAATAGCGGCCTTTAGCTCATTTGCATTATTGGGTCTGGTGTCTTTCAGCTTCTTCTTCACAATACCCCACAAATTCTCCATGGGGTTCAGGTCAGGGGAGTTGGCAGGCCAATCGAGGACAGTAATGCCATGGTCAGTACACCAGTTACTGGTGGTTTTGGCACTGTGGGCAGGTGCCAGATCATGCTGGAAAATGAAATCATAATCTCCATAGAGCTTTTCAACAGATGGAAGCATGTAGTGGTCTAAAATCTCTAGAAGCGTCTGACTTGGGCTATAGAAAAGAAGCACTGGACAGTTGCAGAGTGGTCCAGAGTCCTGTTTTCAGACGAAAGCAAGTTTTGTATTTCATTTGGAAGTCAAGGTGCTAGAGTCTGGAGGAAGGCTGGAGAGGAGCAAAATCCAAGTTGCTTGAAATCCAGTGTGAAGTTCCCACAGTCAGCAATGGTTTGAGGAGCCATGTCAGCTGGTCCACTGTGTTTCATCAAGTCCAGAGTCAATGCAGCTGTGTACCAAGAGATTTTAGAGCACTACATACTTCAATCTGTTGAAAAGCTCTATGGAGATTATGATTTCATTTTCCAGGATGATCTGGCACCTGCCCACAGTGCCAAAACCACCAGTAACTGGTGTACTGACCATGGCATTACTGTCCTCGATTGGCCTGCCAACTCCCCTGACCTGAACCCCATAGAGAATTTGTGGGGTATTGTGAAGAAGAAGCTGAAAGACACCAGACCCAATAATGCAAATGAGCAAAAGGCCGCTATTGAAGCATCCTGGGCATCCATAACACCTCAGCAATGCCACAGGCTGATTGCCTCCATGCCACGCCGCATTGATGCAGTAATCCGTGCAAAAGGATTCCCAACCAAGTACTGAGTGCATTAATTGACATTTTCAAATGATTGATTTTGTTTTGCTGTTATAAATCTTTTTTTTTTTTTACTTGGTCTGAGGAAATATTCTAATTTTTTGAGATACGATTTTTGAGTTTTCTTAAGCTGTATGCCATAATCAGCAATATTAAAATAATAAAAGGCTTGCAATATTTCAGTTGATGTGTAATGAATCCAGAATGTATGACATTTTCGTTTTTAAAAAAAAAATTGCATTACAGAAAATAAAGAACTTTATCACAATATTCTAATTTTCTGAGACAGTCCTGTATATATGTCCTCAGAAGCCAGTGCAGAAGGTCTTGGTCTACACGTACATGTCCTCACAGAAGCCAATGCAGAAGGTCTTGGTCTACACATACCGTATTTTCCGCACTATAAGCCGCACCTAAAAACCACAAATTTTCACAAAAGCTGACAGTGCGGCTTATAACCCGGTGCGCCTTATATATGGATTAATATAAATATTTATTTTCATAAAGTTTCGGTCTCGCAACTACGGTAAACAGCCGCCATCTTTTTTCCCCGTAGAAGAGGAAGCGCTTCTTCTTCTATGGTAAGCAACTGCAAAGGTAAGCACCCGCCCCCGTAGAAGAGGAAGCGCTTCTTCTTCTACGGTAAGCAACCACCCGCCCCCATAGAAGAAGAAGAAGCGCGCGGGTATTACGTTTCATTTCCTTTGTGTGTTCCATGTTGATATACGACTCCATGCGCGCCCACATCACAGATGGTGTCAAAAAACAAGTGAAGCACACAAATACAACACTCGCCGTCATTCCGGGTGGATTAACCAAAGAACTCCAACCGCTCGATATTGGTGTCAACAGGGCATTTAAAGCACGACTGCGAACGGCGTGGGAACAATGGATGACCGAAGGCAAACACACCTTCACTAAGACAGGGGGACAGCGCCGGACGACATACGCCAACATCTGCCAGTGGATCGTAAATGCCTGGGCGGATATTTCGGTCACAACTGTGGTCCGAGCTTTCCGGAAGGCAGGATTCACAGAACTGCTGGACAACAACAGCGACACTGACTCCGATGACTTCGACGAGACGGAGCCGGCCATTTTGGATCCCGTATTCGCCCAACTTTTTATTTCGAACACCGAAGGAGAAGAATTCGAGGGATTTATGAATGAAGAATAACTTCAGAAAGTGAGCGTTATGTTTATTTTGTGTGTTGTGACATTAACGTTCGAGCAACATTAAGTTATTGATGTTATTGCTCTGCACTATTTTGAATTTTACTATGTTTGTGATTGCACATTTGCACATTACCGTACATTTTGGGAGTGAACAGAGTTGTTAGAACGCTGGTTTTTATTATATTATTAAAGTTTGACTGACCTATCTGACTGTTTTTTTGACATTCCCTTTAGCGCAGTTAGATGCGGCTTATAACACGGGGCGGCTTATAGGTGGACAAAGTTTTGAAATATGCCGTTCATTGAAGGCGCGGCTTATAACCCAGGGCGGCTTATGGTGCGGAAAATACGGTACATGTCCTCACAGAAGCCAATGCAGAAGGTCTTGGTCTACACATACATGTCCTCACAGAAGCCAATGCAGAAGGTCTTGGTCTACACATACATGTCCTCACAGAAGCCAATGCAGAAGGTCTTGGTCTACACATACATGTCCTCACAGAAGCCAATTCAGAAGGTCTTGGTCTACACATACATGTCCTCACAGAAGCCAATGCAGAAGGTCTTGGTCTACACATACATGTCCTCACAGAATCCAATGTATGACGCCATGGTGTCGGCGAGTTGGTCGTCATTTTTTGATGCAACTTCAAAGTTCAATTAAAGCAGGCCTGAAACTGCTGCTTTGATTCCTTTGACTATTTATTCGGTCTATGTTACCGGCTTAGCCTTTTTTTAAGTGTTGCCTGTAGGTCGGGATGAGGGGAATCAAACAGTTATCAGAGTCTTAAAGCTGCACGGGGAACAGAGCGCTATTCATTCATACAGCCATTTCCTACCGCTTGTCTATCCCAGCTGCACCTGGGCGGCTGGGATAGGCTGAGTCGCCACCTCAGAATAGTCCTTTATTACTTTGTAGCAGTGGTCCAGTGTGTGAAAGGCATAAGATACTGTCTGCATTTAGGGAGTCGGTGGGTTATATTTGCTGTTAAATGTTGTGACATTGGGCACGTTGCGAGTCACCAAACTAAACCAGCTGTGCCCAGAGGCGTCTATAGAGAGTATAGACAACTCAGTTTCAGAGTTGGTCCCAAACATGGCTCCCTGGAGCTTTTGACCATTCATTTAAAAAGGTTATCTGGCTACACTCTCTCGGTTTGGTCAAAAGTCCCTCCCGTGACTATTAGGGATGTCCCGATCCAGGTTTTTGCACTTCCGATCCGATACCGATATTGTTTTTGCATTTCCGATCCGATACCGATACTGGCCTATCCGAGCATGTATTAAAGTTTAAAGTTATTTAGCCTACTTAGTTGTCAGAATCATGTTGAAAAGGGTTTTAGTACTCTTGATAACAACTAGCCAGCTGAATTAGGTGAGTTTGAATAATACACAATGGTTGGTAACAAGAAACTGACCTGTTTATTCAAGGATAAACACAAAATAGACAAAATTATACATGACAAACAGAAATGGCATCATTGAAACAAGGGCTGGGCGATATGGCCTTTTTTTAATATAGCGATATTTTAAGGCCATATTGCGATACACGATATATATCTCGATATTTTGCCTTAGCCTTGAATGAACACTTGATGCATATAATCACAGCAGTATGATGATTCTATGTGTTTTGATTGATTGATTGAGACTTTTATTAGTAGGTTGCACAGTGAAGTACATATTCCGTACAATTGACCACTAAATGGTAACACCCCAATAAGTTTTTCAACTTGTTTAAGTCGGGGTCCACTTAAATTGATTCATGATACAGATATATACTATCAGATATATACTATCATCATAATACAGTCATCACACAAGATCATCACATTGAATTATTTACATTATTTATAATCCAGGGTGTGGAGGGGGGCGCCGGATGTAAGTGTCAAAAAGACAGCCAAAAGAGTTTGATATGAGAATAAATCGAAAGTTAAAATATAGGGTAGAAATGCACCCATTTGCAGGAAATGTAGTCTTGATTTTCAACATTTTCTTTCAAGGCTTGCATGTCTACATTAAAACATTCTTCTTCATACTGCATTAATATATGCTACTTTTAAACTTTCATGCAGAGAAGGAAATCACAACTAAAAAAAAATCAGTAATTTTTTCATACGGTGTTGATCTGGAAATTTTTGCCTCAGCATTTTGATGGTGTGGACGTGTGGCCCCGAATGGAGATAAGCGTCTTGACAGACGTCACAATATTTGACCAATGCTGACGAAAACTGTTTTCTCTGTCGTGTCCGTGTGTCGAAAATTGTTATGCGCTTATTTTTTTATTTGATTTTGTGCGTGGCATAGATTTGCTATGCGCAGAGGACGCTTAAACAGTGCGCAATTGCACAGGCGAGCACCTTAGAGGGAGCGTTGCTCGCACGGCTGCACTAGCATCACAGCTAACGTTAGCCATGCTGCTACCTCTCTGCTCGGGGAGGACGTATATGTATGTGACGTATGACGTGACAGTATGTGACGTGTGTAAGAAGGTGCGCTTGCTGTCTGTGAGAGGGAGACACAGGAAAGAGTGAGAAGAGCCTGTCGTGTAATGCCAGCAGCTAAAAGCAACTGCGTGAGAATTCACAGGCCTGTGGATGTGTTGAAGGTGTGCTGGAAAATGCGGAACGGAAATTACGGAGCAGCAGAAAAGTGGAATGTATTATTTAAATCGGTGCGTTGGAAAACACGGACCGGAGTTTTTTTTTTAAAACTGGATCTGGATCGGCATTTTCCCATGCCTTGCCGATACGCAAATTTTGGCAAATATCGGCAGCCGATCCGATCCAAATATCGGATCGGGACATCCCTAGTGACTATAGGCTGCCATGTTTGGGACCAACTCTGAAACCAACTTGCCCATACTCTCTGTACACGGCTCTGGCTGGGCCTGAAATAAGGGTGCCACCTATTGGCTGCTGTCAAGTAGCGGCATCTATTGCCCTTGCTGCGATTATCATTTTGCTGCTGTGCAACAATTTTTTGGGAGAATTTTAGAGATGAATGGGAGGTGCGACACCAGCCAGTAGTTAAGCGGGGGGTCAGAATCGAAGTTAGGTCTTTTAAGCAGAGGGTGAATAAATGAAAACATTTAAACATGGTGAAACCTGAGAAGAACTATTTCCTGCATGTTTTGTGGCAGGAAGTTACGGCTGTGCTATAAAGGGTGAGCGCAGCTATGGTGGTGTGGTATTAGTGGTCTTGGTGGGGATGAGCGCCTTGCATCATTTACAGACCACACTGGTCTGACTACGGTCCCCTTTTCCTCTTATCCCCATTTTGACTTTCTCTTCTCGCTCCATGCAAAGAATCAACCGCCACACAACCAAACTGTAGGGTGTTGGAGCCTATCCCAGCTGCACTCGGGCGGAAAACGGGATACACCGTCGCCACCTCGTAATAGTCCTTTATAACTGTGTAGCAGTGGTCCAGTGTGTGGAAGGCATACGATACCGTTTGCATTAAATCTTGTGACATTGGGCACGATGCGAGTCACCAAACTAAACCAGCTGTGCCCAGAGGTGTCTATAGAGAGAATGGACAACTGCGTTTCAGATTTGGTCCCAAATATGGCACCCAGGAGTCACACGAGGGGCTTTTGACCAAACATTTAAGACACAAGTGTCAAACTCAAGGCCTGAAAGGGTGGAAATAATGTGAGTTAATAAAGTAACTTATCTTTTCTCAATAAATGTATTACAAAAATAAATGCACTGTGTGCCATTACATATATTTACACTTTAATCATCTCTAATAATACAACAAAGCATATCATCATTTCCACACAATGTTTTTGTTCAATTAAAGATAAATACTTAAATATCTGCTTGACTTATGATTTCAATCCAACAAATTGTTCAAGCAAAAATGTTACAGTAACATTTTTACAGTAAAATCCACTTTTAATACAGAGTAATAATACACTATAAAAACAAGAACCGTGGATTTTACAGTATAAAAAACTAGCATGAATATTTCCATAAAAAAAGTTGTACTCTTTTTCCATTCCATTTAATTTAATTCCATTTACTTTTATATGCTGTAAAAAAAAACAACTGCAAATATTACGGTAAAATTGTGGCGACTGAGCTGCCAGTTTTTTTTCAAATACTAGGGGTGTAACGGTACACAAAAATTTCAGTTCAGTACGTACCTCGGTTTAGAGGTCACGGTTCGGTTCATTTTCGGTACAGTAAGAAAACAACAAAATATACATTTTTGGGATATTTATTTACCAAATTTGCAAAATCTTCCACCAAAAATATTTTTTTTGTGGAATATTTGATGTGAAGTAATGGGAACCTTGGATAGGTCAATAATTCATAATAACATTGATTTTGATTCAATATTATGTTTAGAGCAATGACAGTTTGAAAGAAAAAAAAAAACCCAGCTTTGTTTTATTAGTCAACATTGCAACTTTTTCTAAATTACATTAAACCTTTAAACTTTTTTATTTCACTTTTGTTATGTTTTTGTTTATTTTAATAGTATTTTTAGAATGTGCCGTGGGCCTTTAAAACATTAGCTGTGGGCCACAAATGGCCTCCGGGGCACACTTTTGACACCCCTGCTATAGATAATAAAAAATTAAATGTGATAAATCTATGGATTAAAAAGCAGAGCCTGGCGACGCATGCGCGTTTATCATAACTCTCTCTCTCTCTCTCTCTGTCTCTGCCCCTCCCTCACCAATGCTGCTGCGCGCATAATTTGTTTTGTTTTTAACCCCTTCTTAACCCTGAACGTACATTGAAAATACACGCAACCCTAACTCAAAATGCCGGACATTTGAGGCATTTAAGAAACAGCCCGTTAGCTGCTAGCATGCCGTGTGTTGTGCCTCGGTGTGCATTGTTTACACAACCCGCGTTACGCTACTTAATATGTCCGTGTGGAAACTCGTTCGGTACACCTCCGAACCGAACCGAACCGGAACCCCCGTACCGAAACGGTTCAATACAAATAAACGTACCGTTACACCCCTAGTGTTAATAAAGTACCTTATATTTTCTTAATAAATGTATTACAAAAATAAATGCACTGTGTGCCATTACATATATTTACACTTTAATCATCTCTAATAATACAACAAAATATATTACACAATGTTTTTGTTCAATTAAAGATAAATACTTAAATATCTGCTTGACTTATGATTTCAATCCAACAAATTGTTCAAGCAAAAATGTTACAGTAACATTTTTAAAGTAAAATCCACTTTTACAGAGTAATAATACACTATAAAAACAAGAACCGTGGATTTTACAGAATAAAAAACTAGCATGAATATTTCCATAAAAAAAGTTGTACTCTTTTTTTCCATTTCATTTAATTTAATTCCATTTACTTTTATATGCTGTAAAAAAACCCTGCAAATATTACGGTAAAATTGTGGCGACTGAGCTGCCAGTTTTTAACAGTACAATCTAACGATTCTGTCTTGTACAGCGTACGTAAAAAAAAAAGACAAAATAATCAAATACTAGGGGTGTAACGGTACACAAAAATTTCGGTTCACTACGTACCTCGGTTTAGAGGTCACGGTTCGGTTCATTTTCGGTACAGTAAGAAAACAACAAAATATACATTTTTGGGATATTTATTTACCAAATTTGCAAAATCTTCCACCAAAAATATTTTTTTTGTGGAATATTTGATGTGAAGTAATGGGAACCTTGGATAGGTCAATAATTCATAATAACATTGATTTTGATTCAATATTATGTTTAGAGCAATGACAGTTTGAAAGAAAAAAAAAAAACCAGCTTTGTTTTATTAGTCAACATTGCAACTTTTTCTAAATGACATTTAACCTTTAAACTTTTTTATTTCACTTTTGTTATGTTTTTGTTTATTTTAATAGTATTTTTAGAATGTGCCGTGGGCCTTTAAAACATTAGCTGTGGGCCGCAAATGGCCTCCGGGGCACACTTTTGACACCCCTGCTATAGATAATAAAAAATTAAATGTGATAAATCTATGGATAAAAGGCAGAGCCTGGCGACGCATGCGCGTTTATCATAACTCTCTCTCTCTCTCTCTGTCTCTGCCCCTTCCTCACCAATGCTGCTGTTTGTTTTGTTTTTAACCCCTTCTTAACCCTGAACGTACATTGAAAATACACGCAACCCTAACTCAAAATGCCGGACATTTGAGGCATTTAAGAAACTCCGCCCTGACAGCTCCGCAAAAGAGGACATGTCCGGTGAAAAGAGGACGTATGGTCAGTCTATCCTAGCCCGTTAGCTGCTAGCATGCCGTGTGTTGTGCCTCGGTGTGCATTGTTTACACAACGTGCGTTACGCTACTTAATATGTCCGTGTGGAAACTCGTTCGGTACACCTCCGAACCGAACCGAACCGGAACCCCCGTACCGAAACGGTTCAATACAAATAAACGTACCGTTACACCCCTAGTGTTAATAAAGTACCTTATATTTTCTTAATAAATGTATTACAAAATAAATGTACTGTGTGCCATTACATATATTTACACTTTAATCATCTCTAATAATACAACAAAATATATTACACAATGTTTTTGTTCAAATAAAGATAAATACTTAAATATCTGCTTGACTTATGATTTCAATCCAACAAATTGTTCAAGCAAAAATGTTACAGTAACATTTTTAAAGTAAAATCCACTTTTACAGAGTAATAATACACTATAAAAACAAGAACCGTGGATTGTACAGAATAAAAAACTAGCATGAATATTTCCATAAAAAAAGTTGTACTCTTTTTTTCCATTTCATTTAATTTAATTCCATTTACTTTTATATGCTGTAAAAAAAACCTGCAAATATTACGGTAAAATTGTGGCGACTGAGCTGCCAGTTTTTAACAGTACAATCTAACGATTCTGTCTTGTACAGCGTACGTAAAAAAAAAAAAGACAAAATAATCAAATACTAGGGGTGTAACGGTACACAAAAATTTCGGTTCACTACGTACCTCGGTTTAGAGGTCACGGTTCGGTTCATTTTCGGTACAGTAAGAAAACAACAAAATATACATTTTTGGGATATTTATTTACCAAATTTGCAAAATCTTCCACCAAAAATATTTTTTTTGTGGAATATTTGATGTGAAGTAATGGGAACCTTGGATAGGTCAATAATTCATAATAACATTGATTTTGATTCAATATTATGTTTAGAGCAATGACAGTTTGAAAGAAAAAAAAAACCCAGCTTTGTTTTATTAGTCAACATTGCAACTTTTTCTAAATGACATTTAACCTTTAAACTTTTTTATTTCACTTTTGTTATGTTTTTGTTTATTTTAATAGTATTTTTAGAATGTGCCGTGGGCCTTTAAAACATTAGCTGTGGGCCGCAAATGGCCTCCGGGGCACACTTTTGACACCCCTGCTATAGATAATAAAAAATTAAATGTGATAAATCTATGGATAAAAAGCAGAGCCTGGCGACGCATGCGCGTTTATCATAACTCTCTCTCTCTCTCTCTGTCTCTGCCCCTTCCTCACCAATGCTGCTGTTTGTTTTGTTTTTAACCCCTTCTTAACCCTGAACGTACATTGAAAATACACGCAACCCTAACTCAAAATGCCGGACATTTGAGGCATTTAAGAAACTCCGCCCTGACAGCTCCGCAAAAGAGGACATGTCCGGTGAAAAGAGGACGTATGGTCAGTCTATCCTAGCCCGTTAGCTGCTAGCATGCCGTGTGTTGTGCCTCGGTGTGCATTGTTTACACAACGTGCGTTACGCTACTTAATATGTCCGTGTGGAAACTCGTTCGGTACACCTCCGAACCGAACCGAACCGGAACCCCCGTACCGAAACGGTTCAATACAAATAAACGTACCGTTACACCCCTAGTGTTAATAAAGTACCTTATATTTTCTTAATAAATGTATTACAAAAATAAATGTACTGTGTGCCATTACATATATTTACACTTTAATCATCTCTAATAATACAACAAAATATATTACACAATGTTTTTGTTCAATTAAAGATAAATACTTAAATATCTGCTTGACTTATGATTTCAATCCAACAAATTGTTCAAGCAAAAATGTTACAGTAACATTTTTAAAGTAAAATCCACTTTTACAGAGTAATAATACACTATAAAAACAAGAACCGTGGATTTTACAGAATAAAAAACTAGCATGAATATTTCCATAAAAAAAGTTGTACTCTTTTTTTCCATTTCATTTAATTTAATTCCATTTACTTTTATATACTGTAAAAAAACCTGCAAATATTACGGTAAAATTGTGGCGACTGAGCTGCCAGTTTTTAACAGTTCAATCTAACGATTCTGTCTTGTACAGCGTACGTAAAAAAAAAAAAGACAAAATAATCAAATACTAGGGGTGTAACGGTACACAAAAATTTCGGTTCACTACGTACCTCGGTTTAGAGGTCACGGTTCGGTTCATTTTCGGTACAGTAAGAAAACAACAAAATATACATTTTTGGGATATTTATTTACCAAATTTGCAAAATCTTCCACCAAAAATATTTTTTTTGTGGAATATTTGATGTGAAGTAATGGGAACCTTGGATAGGTCAATAATTCATAATAACATTGATTTTGATTCAATATTATGTTTAGAGCAATGACAGTTTGAAAGAAAAAAAAAAAACCAGCTTTGTTTTATTAGTCAACATTGCAACTTTTTCTAAATGACATTTAACCTTTAAACTTTTTTATTTCACTTTTGTTATGTTTTTGTTTATTTTAATAGTATTTTTAGAATGTGCCGTGGGCCTTTAAAACATTAGCTGTGGGCCGCAAATGGCCTCCGGGGCACACTTTTGACACCCCTGCTATAGATAATAAAAAATTAAATGTGATAAATCTATGGATAAAAGGCAGAGCCTGGCGACGCATGCGCGTTTATCATAACTCTCTCTCTCTCTCTCTGTCTCTGCCCCTTCCTCACCAATGCTGCTGTTTGTTTTGTTTTTAACCCCTTCTTAACCCTGAACGTACATTGAAAATACACGCAACCCTAACTCAAAATGCCGGACATTTGAGGCATTTAAGAAACTCCGCCCTGACAGCTCCGCAAAAGAGGACATGTCCGGTGAAAAGAGGACGTATGGTCAGTCTATCCTAGCCCGTTAGCTGCTAGCATGCCGTGTGTTGTGCCTCGGTGTGCATTGTTTACACAACGTGCGTTACGCTACTTAATATGTCCGTGTGGAAACTCGTTCGGTACACCTCCGAACCGAACCGAACCGGAACCCCCGTACCGAAACGGTTCAATACAAATAAACGTACCGTTACACCCCTAGTGTTAATAAAGTACCTTATATTTTCTTAATAAATGTATTACAAAAATAAATGTACTGTGTGCCATTACATATATTTACACTTTAATCATCTCTAATAATACAACAAAATATATTACACAATGTTTTTGTTCAATTAAAGATAAATACTTAAATATCTGCTTGACTTATGATTTCAATCCAACAAATTGTTCAAGCAAAAATGTTACAGTAACATTTTTAAAGTAAAATCCACTTTTACAGAGTAATAATACACTATAAAAACAAGAACCGTGGATTTTACAGAATAAAAAACTAGCATGAATATTTCCATAAAAAAAGTTGTACTCTTTTTTTCCATTTCATTTAATTTAATTCCATTTACTTTTATATACTGTAAAAAAACCTGCAAATATTACGGTAAAATTGTGGCGACTGAGCTGCCAGTTTTTAACAGTTCAATCTAACGATTCTGTCTTGTACAGCGTACGTAAAAAAAAAAAAGACAAAATAATCAAATACTAGGGGTGTAACGGTACACAAAAATTTCGGTTCACTACGTACCTCGGTTTAGAGGTCACGGTTCGGTTCATTTTCGGTACAGTAAGAAAACAACAAAATATACATTTTTGGGATATTTATTTACCAAATTTGCAAAATCTTCCACCAAAAATATTTTTTTTGTGGAATATTTGATGTGAAGTAATGGGAACCTTGGATAGGTCAATAATTCATAATAACATTGATTTTGATTCAATATTATGTTTAGAGCAATGACAGTTTGAAAGAAAAAAAAAACCCAGCTTTGTTTTATTAGTCAACATTGCAACTTTTTCTAAATGACATTTAACCTTTAAACTTTTTTATTTCACTTTTGTTATGTTTTTGTTTATTTTAATAGTATTTTTAGAATGTGCCGTGGGCCTTTAAAACATTAGCTGTGGGCCGCAAATGGCCTCCGGGGCACACTTTTGACACCCCTGCTATAGATAATAAAAAATTAAATGTGATAAATCTATGGATAAAAAGCAGAGCCTGGCGACGCATGCGCGTTTATCATAACTCTCTCTCTCTCTCTCTGTCTCTGCCCCTTCCTCACCAATGCTGCTGTTTGTTTTGTTTTTAACCCCTTCTTAACCCTGAACGTACATTGAAAATACACGCAACCCTAACTCAAAATGCCGGACATTTGAGGCATTTAAGAAACTCCGCCCTGACAGCTCCGCAAAAGAGGACATGTCCGGTGAAAAGAGGACGTATGGTCAGTCTATCCTAGCCCGTTAGCTGCTAGCATGCCGTGTGTTGTGCCTCGGTGTGCATTGTTTACACAACGTGCGTTACGCTACTTAATATGTCCGTGTGGAAACTCGTTCGGTACACCTCCGAACCGAACCGAACCGGAACCCCCGTACCGAAACGGTTCAATACAAATAAACGTACCGTTACACCCCTAGTGTTAATAAAGTACCTTATATTTTCTTAATAAATGTATTACAAAAATAAATGTACTGTGTGCCATTACATATATTTACACTTTAATCATCTCTAATAATACAACAAAATATATTACACAATGTTTTTGTTCAATTAAAGATAAATACTTAAATATCTGCTTGACTTATGATTTCAATCCAACAAATTGTTCAAGCAAAAATGTTACAGTAACATTTTTAAAGTAAAATCCACTTTTACAGAGTAATAATACACTATAAAAACAAGAACCGTGGATTTTACAGAATAAAAAACTAGCATGAATATTTCCATTAAAAAAGTTGTACTCTTTTTTTCCATTTCATTTAATTTAATTCCATTTACTTTTATATGCTGTAAAAAAACCTGCAAATATTACGGTAAAATTGTGGCGACTGAGCTGCCAGTTTTTAACAGTACAATCTAACGATTCTGTCTTGTACAGCGTACGTAAAAAAAAAAAGACAAAATAATCAAATACTAGGGGTGTAACGGTACACAAAAATTTCGGTTCACTACGTACCTCGGTTTAGAGGTCACGGTTCGGTTCATTTTCGGTACAGTAAGAAAACAACAAAATATACATTTTTGGGTTATTTATTTACCAAATTTGCAAAACCTTCCGCCAAAAATATTTTTCTTAGTGGAATATTTGATGTGAAGTAATGGGAACCTTGGATAGGTCAATAATTCATAATAACATTGATTTTGATTCAATATTATGTTTTGAGCAATGACAGTTTGAAAGAAAAAAAAACCCAGCTTTGTTTTATTAGTCAACATTGCAACTTTTTCTAAATTACATTAAACCTTTAAACTTTTTTATTTCACTTTTGTTATGTTTTTGTTTATTTTAATAGTATTTTTAGAATGTGCCGTGGGCCTTTAAAACATTAGCTGTGGGCCACAAATGGCCTCCGGGGCACACTTTTGACACCCCTGCTATAGATAATAAAAAATTAAATGTGATAAATCTATGGATAAAAAGCAGAGCCTGGCGACGCATGCGCGTTTATCATAACTCTCTCTCTCTCTCTCTCTCTGTCTCTGCCCCTCCCTCACCAATGCTGCTGCGCGCATAATTTGTTTTGTTTTTAACCCCTTCTTAACCCTGAACGTACATTGAAAATACACGCAACCCTAACTCAAAATGCCGGACATTTGAGGCATTTAAGAAACAGCCCGTTAGCTGCTAGCATGCCGTGTGTTGTGCCTCGGTGTGCATTGTTTACACAACGAGCGTTACGCTACTTAATTTGTCCGTGTGGAAACTCGTACGGTACACCTCCGAACCGAACCGGAACCCCCGTACCGAAACGGTTCAATACAAATAAACGTACCGTTACACCCCTAGTGTTAATAAAGTACCTTATATTTTCTTAATAAATGTATTACAAAAATAAATGTACTGTGTGCCATTACATATATTTACACTTTAATCATCTCTAATAATACAACAAAATATATTACACAATGTTTTTGTTCAATTAAAGATAAATACTTAAATATCTGCTTGACTTATGATTTCAATCCAACAAATTGTTCAAGCAAAAATGTTACAGTAAAATCCACTTTCAATACAGAGTAATAATACACTATAAAAACACAACAACCGTGGATTTTACAGTATAAAAAACTAGCATGAATATTTCCGTTAAAAAAAAATAGTTGTACTGTTTTTCCATTCCATTTAATTCCATTTACATTTATATGCTGGAAAAAAAAAAAAAACTGCAAAAATTGTGGCGACTTAGCTGCCAGTTTTTAACAGTACAATCTAAAGAGTCTGTCTTGTACAGCGTACGTAAAAAAAGACAAAATAAATACATAAGACAATTCCATAAGACAATGTTTTATATATATACACATTTATATTCATACTGTATATTATTCACTTTTAAAAACGGCCCTCTGAAGGCAACCATAACTGCGATGTGGCCCTAAATCAGGGATCGGCAACCCGCGGCTCCGGAGCCGCATGCGGCTCTTTGATCACTCTGATGCGGCTCAGCTGCATACTTGCCGACCCCCCCGATTTTCCCGGGAGACTTCCGGATTTCAGTGCCTCTGGCAGAAAACTCCCGGGATTAATATTCTCCGATTTTCACCCTTACAGTAATAATAAGGGTGTGCCATGATGGTACAGCATTTAGCGCCCTCTACAATCTGTAAAAATAGCGTGCCAGCTCAGCCTCTTGATATATGCATCTTCTGCTTGCACACATAAGTGACAGCAAAGCATACTTGGTCAACAGCCACACAGGTTACACTGACGGTGGCCATATAAAACAACTTTAACACTCTTACTAATAATGCGCCACACTTTGAACCAAAACCAAACAAGAATGACAAACACATTTCGGGAGAACATCTGCACCTTAACACAACATAAACACAACAGAACAAATACCCAGAATCCCATGCAGCCCTGACCCTTCCGGGCTACATTATATGTAGCCGAGCTAAATTTTATTCTATTTTATTTTAATTTTGGTCATTTATTCACATAATTTTTTGTGGTGAACTTCCCCAAAAGTGTTTCTCATTGTAAATAGGTTCCACTCTATTATTTTCCATTACATACCTTTTTGTTTCCCTGGGGGGTGATTTGGCGTTGCACCTTTGTGACCAGCTTCAGTGAGCACTGACGCTCTGAGCTGGTAAGTCACGTTTATGTCTCTCTCCCTTTTTTTTTTTTTTATAAACTTTTTGGTTGTCGTTCTTAAAAGTGTTTTGTGGGAATGCGCACTGTCTTGTGACTTGTTGGTGGGCATGCGTGTTGAATTCCTGAATGTTGGTTGTTGAATTAGTGACAAAAAAATGACTTTTGTATGCTAAATGATGTGTGGATTAGCTTATTGCTAGCGGCAGTTGTTGCGGGGTTTCCTGGTCTCGTAAGTTTACGCACGGGTCAGGGGTTCTGCTGTGTGTCTGTGTGGACATCTTGTGTGCCGCTCTAGCATTAATATGAGTGTGTATTATTTTCTTCTTTATTTTTTAGTGGAGAGAGATCCTTTTTGCCGTGGACTGTGTGTGACGCCCCGTTGTTTTTGTTTCTATTCAAAAAAGGTATGTATGTTATGAGGTATTTTTGACATAGTCTATTGTATAAAAAATATAAAAAGAGTCGATGTGGGTGGGAAAGATGAGGTGTATTACTGCACATTTTAAGGATCATTTTTCTTAATATATATTGTTATTTGCTGAAGTATATATTTTATATACTGTGTTTTATTTAATTAATTTAATTGAGACTATTTTATGCTTTATTTACCTTTTCATTATTATTATTATTATTACTATTTTAGTTATTATTATTTTTATCATTTCCACATTAAGAATACATAATTGAATTGAGTGAGCACTGACGCTCGGAGCTGTGGAGAGAGATCCTTTTTGTCGTGGACTGTGTGTGACGCCCTGTTGTTTTTGTTTCTATTCAAAAAAGAAGATACACAACGCAGATCAGCGACTGTTACATATACACCCCTGCTACCACCAAACTCCGCCCCCACTCCAACCCGGCTCCCTCACACATCAACAACCCCCCCACCCCCCTCTGTGCGTCGGTTGAGGTGGGCGGGGTTTGGTAGCGGGGGTGTATAATGTAGCCCGGAAGAGTTAGGGCTGCATGGGATTCTGGGTATTTGTTTTGTTGTGTTTATGTTGTGTTACGGTGCAGATGTTCTCCCGAAATGTGTTTGTCATTCTTGTTTAGTGTGGGTTCACAGTGTGGCGCATTATTAGTAAGAGTGTTAAAGTTTTTTATACCACCACCGTCAGTGTAACCTGTGTGGTTGTTGAGCAAGTATGCTTTGCTGTCACTTCCGTGAGCAAGCAGAAGCCCCATACAATGTGTGGCTGGGTCGGCACGCTGGATGTAGTGGGCGCTAAATGCTTTACCATCACGGCACGTTCGAGAGAACAGTTGCCTTGAAATTCATAGTCTGCCGGAAAAATCGGGAGGGTTGACAAGTATGATGCTGTCAAGCGCCATTCATATAAAACCTGCGGGCCGCACTAACATTCAATTATCATATTAAGGTGTGGGCCGCGTGTCTGAGACCCTTGCTTTATACATAGCGCAAAGCAAGAAAAAAAACTTTGTATGCAGTGTTATTACATTTTAAATTTCAAAAGATTTTGTGGCTCCCATTGTTTTCTTTAATTTGTGAAACTGGTCAAAATGGCTCTTTGACTGGTAAAGGTTGCCGACCCGTGCCCTAAATGAAAACCAGATTGCCACGCCTGATTTAAGAGGTTCTCTGGCCGCACTCATACCTGCCAACTTTTGAAATCAGAAAAACCTAGTAGCCAGGATCCAGGGGGCGCAGGCCCCGGTAGGTCCAGGGCAAAGTCCTGGTGGGGGGTTCAGGCCCCCGGACGCAAAATGATTGATTGCATTCAGACAGGTTAAAATGTTGCTAAAACCATCACTTTTCTATCAGTCACAGTGACTTTTCAAAACAAAAATATTACAGCAAAAATCATATGGGTTGATTGACATGTTTATTCTGTAAGCTAACTTCAATAGTTTGAAATTATTTTGACAGTTAATGCCAGTTATCCTGTCAGCCTTTCACAAGACTTCAATTTGTTAATTGAAAGTATAAACAGTATAAACACTTTTTACAGTAAACAAATGGTAAAACAGTACTAAACAATTCCATTAAAAAAAAAATTGGTGTCATTATTAACTTTCTGTCCAAGCTTGTATAATCTACTGCCTTGTTCAATTGTAAAAAATATTCTGTGCCTAAAATTCACATTTCTATCACAATTATCATACTGTAAACATGGTAAGCTAACTTCATTAAAATTAATAGTCCTGTTAATAGCATGGAATTACAATTCAAATGTAGTTTTTTTGTAAGCCTTTCAAAAGAATTCAAAATATGAAAAATGAATGAAAATGAATTTAAGCCATCAGACACTTGAAAAGTGGCACATCACATCTCTAATGTAATCATTTTAACTTTTTAGCACTGCAAAAATATTAAGGACATACTTCTGTATTTTGGTAGTTATGCTGTCAACATTTAACAAGATTTATTCAACTTGGACTTGAAAGCATAAATAGTATAAACACTTTTAACAGTACTAAACAATTCCAATAGATAACATTGGTGTCATTACCTTTTTGTGGCTAAAATCCAAATTTAGCAACGGCATTAGACTTGTGTTTTTTTGTCCCAACGTGGTCTTTTACATCGCTAATTCCTCCGTGTCCGACCGAAAAATCTTGTCTGCACAAGGTGCAATTCGCGTAGTTTTCACCCTTTTTGGAACGGATAATTATCCCCGGATAGGCTTTTGAATATTCTTCACGGAATGACTGCAGTTTTCTTTTCGGTTTAAGACTCGTTTGCGATTTTTCTCCGGCTGATTCCATGATCGTTCGCTCGTTTGGAAACAATGGCCTCGTGCTTGGCAGCGGTGCTATAAATAGCCTCGCGCATGGCATTCGGAATGGCTCGATAGGAAGTTACGGGAAGCAGTGTCGATTGTCATTGTTGTTACGCGATTTCGTGAATAAAACTTTAAAAAAAAAAAAAAAAATTTAATTAATGAAAAACCGTATTTTTTATCACTGCAACCGTAACCCGGAATAGGTTGATGAAAACCGTACTAATTACGGGAAAACCGGAGTAGTTGGCAGGTATGCGCACTCTCTCTGATTGGTCAAAAATCCCTCCCGTGACTATAGGCTGCCATGTTTGGGACCAACTCTGAAACCGAGTTGCTCATACTCTCTATACACGACTCTGGCTGGGACTGAAATAAGGGCGCCCCCTGTTGGCTGCTGTCAAGTAGCGGCATCTATTATCCTTGCTGTTCAGACTCACCTGTCCTTGAGGTGCTTGGCCTTCACCTGAGTCATCTGTCCACTGGAGAAGTCAAAGACTTCCTCGCTGAGCAGCTTGAGGATGATCATGTTGTTCTGACACAAGCTCTCGCTGGTGCGACTGGCGCCCACGATGTCGCTGATGAAGGTGGGCCAGTGTTTGGGCCACTCCTGCTTCAGGATCTAGAAGAAAAAGCGCTTTAGAGGAGATCACCGGCGTGTTGGACGGTCAGCGTGTACCTGCACCAGGATCATGTTGAGCTTGGAGATGTACACGCCCTCTTTCTACAGAGACACACACACACACACACAGACACAGTCAAGATTTGAACAACGCATGCGCTGCACATGTCACATGACCTCCATGTTTGCTGGGTCCGAGGACGTCTTGATGATGAGTCCCACCACGTACTTCTTGATGCCTGGAAAACATGCAGGGTGCCTTTAAAAGCTGACACCAGCCTTTTCCTCACTTGTACTTTTTTTTTTTATTGACTACTTTATTGAAAAGTGTTTGAAAGTGTCGAGTATTTAAGATCTGTGAGCAACAGAATGTTGTAGAAAAGTTCTACAATCACGTATAGCAAAACAACACTCTGCTTTTAACTGTAATCATAAATAACAGCAGTCAACAATTGTATTCAATAATGTTTTTTAGTATTATTTCAATATGGTGGTAGTGTGACGTGTAATTTGTAATGAAATGTAAATATTTTTATTTGAAATGTAACTTCATCTGATTATAATCCCTTAGCAATTTTAGAGATAAAAGGGTAGGTGCTAGAGATGCGTTTGCGGATACAACCGCGGATAAACCGCGGGTCGGGCGGGTAAAAATGGATTTTAAATAGATGCGGGCGGGTTGCGGTTGAACCAATTCGGAAATATATATACATAGTTAAATGTTGTTACCCACATACGAAAAACGAGCAGCACTCTTTGAAACAGTCAATTTTTCATCAGGCACCGCGTCCCAGCAACAAGTGGCGCAAGTGAGCGCTCCTTCAGCGCAGCAGGGCGCATTTTAGAGGCCAGGCGCTCTCGCATGAATCCTGGCTGTAGATGCCATTTTATTCCTGCATAGTGCTAACAAAAAAAAAAAGTAAGTAGACATACGGTTGGATATGTTAAACGAATTAGTCTACGTTACCTATAGGCTATACCAAATAAGACCATGTCTAACCTATATTGAGTTCGGTCAGCTAAATAATTTTGATGGTTACGTGTTGTTTGGGTGCAAAGGAATTAAGGAAATTGCGTTGTTTATTGTGTTTTTTTTCTATTCGAGATATACCGTATTTTCCGCACTATAAGGCGCACCTAAAAACCACAAATTTTCTCAAAAGCTGACAGTGCGCCTTATAACCCGGTGCGCTTTATATATGGATAAATATTAAGATTCATTTTCATAAAGTTTAGGTCTCGCAACTACGGTAAACAGCCGCCATCTTTTTTCCCCGTAGAAGAAGCGCGCGGTGCATGCTGGGATATGTGACGTTTCATTTCCATTTGTGTGTTTATGTAAAGACCCCAAAATGGCTCCTATTAAGTGTGTTGTCTGTCTAATTATAAATAATGCAGACGAGGCGTGTTAACTGAGTTCTCAACGTTTACTCACAGCGTGCTAACTGCCAGCATACAACGCTTCTCAGGGCTACCGCGCATGCTCGTAACTATCGTTGCATGCTGGGTAGTGTAGTTGTTATATTTGCTAGCTCATAACAGCACATTGAGAGACACGCTTACGCGCTTAATTCAATACTCGCCGTCATTCCGGGTGGATTGACAAAAGACCTCCAGCCGCTAGATATTGGTGTCAACAGGGCATTCGAAGCTAGACTGCTAACTGCGTGGGAACAATGGATGACAGAAGGCGAACACACCTTCACTAAGATGAGGAGGCAGCGCCAGACGACGCCAACATCTGCCAGTGGATCGTAAATTTGCCCAACTTTTCACTTCGGACACCGAAGACAAAGGATTTACGAATGAAGAATAACTTCAGAAAGTGAGCGCTATGTTTATTTTGTGTGTTGTGACATTAACGTTCGAGCAACATTATGTTGCTATTGCTCTGCACTATTTTGAATTTTACTATGTTTGTGATTGCACATTTGCGTACATTTTGGGAGTGAACAGAGTTGTTAGAACGCTGGTTTTTAATATATTATTAAAGTTTGACTGACCTATCTGACTGTTTTTTTGACATTCCCTTTAGCGCAGCGTAGGCGCGGCTTATAGTCCGGGGCGGCTTATTGGTGGACAAAGTTATGAAATATGCCATTCATTGAAGGTGCGGCTAATAATCCGGTGCGCCTTATAGTGCGGAAAATACGGTACTATGTGTGAATAATTATTTGGCCTCGCTTTCAAGTGAAGCGCATCTCCGATTGGCGACAATGTAAGGCTATTTAGCCTGCTTTGTTTGTCGCGACCGTCTATTTTCATTATAATTCAAGTTTGATGATAAAGTGCAGTCTGATGGGTTTGATTTCCCCCCCTTCAGCTATTTGCCTTGGCCAATAAGTTGCAGGTAATTTATTATTATTATTTATTTAATTTATTTTTGTTTATATAGAGATGACATACATATGTTATTGTATAATTTAAGTTTGTGCGCGTGATTGACAGCCTAAGGCTTATGAGGCACATTTTTTATTAATTTTTTTATTTCAACTTAAAAACGTATGAGCCTATGCCTAGAACATAGGCTATGTGTTTATCTTTATTTTCCTGCCTGTCGTTGACAATGGAGATTGTCTGATATTTTGTCATGGCTGCAGATCAATCAATAAAGGTTCATCTTTGTCGCGAAATTGTTCACTGCTTCACTGTGCACCCCGCCCTCGTCCCTATTTGAGCATTATAACGTTAACAAGTTAATATTCATTGAAATAAATTCAGAAAATGTTTTTTACCTAACGAAAATATAGGCCTAGTCTTTCTAAAACATTTTTTTAACTTCTTAAAAGCCTCGTTCGGCTTGCTGCAACTGCGCACACAAAGTGTGAGGAACGCACTCCTGATTTGAGGGCATTGGCAACAATAGTCAACACTTTCTTAATGGAAATGACAATATTATTATAATAATGATAAATAATATTATCACGCATTAATATCTCATAGCCACTAATGCGTGGCACGCATTGAATGTCTCTGCTGCATTGGATCAGTCTCCTTTCTTTAACAGGCAAAAGCTTTATAACCTCACTAATGCCTTGCATCGTCTATATTAGATATATAACAACGGGCGGGTGTGGTTTTGATAAAATGTTGGTTCGGGTGGATGGCGGATGGTTGACGACTTTTGTGATGCGGTTGCGGATGAAATAATTGCCTATCCGCGCATCTCTAGTAGGTGCGACACCAGCCAGTGTGAAAATGAAAGCCGACTGAAAGGGTTTACAGAGTGTCAGACGTCAAGTATTCGTTTTGCTGCTGTGCAACAATTTCTTTGATAATTTGAGAGATAAAGGACACTAGCCGGTAGTACAGCGGGAGGTAAATATAGGTAACTTCCTCTGATTATAATCCTTCATCTATCAAGGCAGAAATGTGATGTCAACACAAGCATGGAAAACTCAAATAAAGACGCTAATTTGGGTTTTTATTGCAAAAGCTTTTTCGGACACTGATATTAGTTGTTTAAATTTTTACACACTGAATTCTAAAACTGTATTTTAACAAAATCAATTTTTAAAAACATACATTTTGCTCACAAATTTTATTCAGTGAAATTGTCAGCATAATTTGATGTAAACACATTTCAGTCCAAAAAAAGCTTTTGTATTAAAGTCCCAAATTAACTGCTATAGATGTGAGTCGAGTTTTCAAGCAACAAACGTTTTCTTTTTACACTGATTTTGGAAAACACAAACTTTGCTCACAAATTCTATTCGATGATATTTTGTCCGCATAATTTGTTGTAAAAAAAAAATTCAGTTCACAAAATTCAAACCAAAAAAATCACTTACATGAATTCAGAATTCAGGAAAAAGCTTTCATAATAAAAAGACAAATTAACCTCCATACTCAATGTAAACAAAATAGTAAAATTACACTGAACAGTTAACAATAACCTCTTGGAAATAAGGAATGCTTAATAAAGTGTAAGAAAATAGTGCAAAGTGTGAAAATTAAAGCCAACTGAAAGGGTTTACAGCAGGGGTGTCAAACTCAAATACAGAGTGGGCCAAAATGTAAAACTGAACAAAGCCACGGGCCAAGGTTGAACAAATTAACCTTTTAATAGGGACCCAAACAAGTTTTGCATTGAATATTGAACAAGCAAGGCTTATATAACTTTATAGTGACATGCAAAATCAAGTTTCAAATAATAATAATAATAATAATAAAAAAAATATCAATGGCATATCAAATAAAATTTAAATAAAAATTGAATGCCTCTTTTCTATTTGCAGCCTTCTGAGGTAAATATCAAAATAAACGTTTTCCACAGGCTAATACATTCTAAAATAAAATAACAATGAATAAATCAGCCATCAGGCCTTTTTACTGCCCAGTTTGCAACACACTGATCTAATCTGAGGTGCCCAAGCCAGATACCTGACATCTTTTCTTGGATGCTAGTTCATTAATGTAGGGGCTCAAGTGGGCAGGGTTGGGGGGGGCGGCAGGGTTTGGTGGTAGCGGGGGTGTATATTGTAGCGTCTCGAAAGAGTTAGTGCTGCAAGGGATTCTGGGTATTTGTTCTGTTGTGTTTATGTTGTGTTACGGATGTTCTCCCGAAATGTGTATGTCATTCTTGTTTGCTGTGGATTCACAGTGTGGCGCGTATTTGTAACAGTGTTAAAGTTGTTTATGCGGCCACCCTCAGTGTGACCTGTATGACTGTTGATCAAGTATGCTTGGCATTCACTTATGTGTGTGTAGAAGCCGCAGATATCATGTGACTGGGCCGGCACGCTGTTTGTATGGAGGTAAAGCGGACGTGACGACAGGTTGTAGAGGACGCTAAAGGCAGTGCCTTTAAGGCACGCCCCCAATATTGTTGTCCGGATGGAAATCGGGAGAAAGGTTGCCCCGGGAGATTTTTGAAAGGGGCACTGAAATTCGTGAGTCTCCCTGGAAAATCGTGAGGGTTGGCATGTATGAGTATCAGAGGTGAATGCGGTGTTACAGCGGCACCGCCGTTGTATAATACCGGCGGGCCAGATCTAATGTTAATTTGATATTGCCTCAAGGGCCAAATGAAATTACACGGCGGGCCAAATTTGGCCCGCGGACCAGAGTTTGACACCCATGGTTTACAGAGTTGGACGTCAAATATTCATTTTGCTGCTGTGCTGTGCAACAATTTCTTTGAGGATTTTAGAGATAAAGGGGAGGTGTGACACCAGCCGGTAGTTAAGTGGGAGGTAAATAGAGGTCTTTTAAGCAGAGGGTGAATAAATGAGAACATGTAAACATAGTGAAACCTGAGAAGAACTAGAATGGAAAACACTCAATGTAAACAAAATGGTAAAATCACATTGAACCCTTATTAATAAGCTCTTAAAATGAAGGTGCAAAAATAAGAAATATGTAAGAAATGCTTAATAAAGTGTAAGAAAAGTGTGAAAATTAAACCCGACTGAAAGAGTTTACAACGATTGTTACATGTTAAGTATTCATTTAGCTGCTGTGCAACTATTTTTTTTGGAGGATTTTAGAGATAAAGGGGAGGTGCGACACCGGCCGGTAGTTCTACAATCGAGGTTAGGTCTTTTAAGCACAGGGTGAATAAATGAATAAAGGTAAACAGAGAAACCTGATAACTATTTCCTGCATGTTTAGTGGCAGCTGTGCTCTAAATGGGTGAGCGCGGCTAAGGTGGTGTGGTATTAGCGTTCTTGATGGGGACGAGCGCCTTGCATCATTTACACACCACACTGGTCTGACTACGGTCCTCTTTTAACCACAATTTCTTCATTTTGACTTTCTCTTCTCGCTCCATGCAAAGAATCAACCGCCAGACAACCAAACTGTTACGTGAGTGGCTGTTAGCGTGTCACTCCCACTCACTTCCTGCGTTGCTCTGTTACCAGAGAGCGAGTGCCTTTGTTTGTGCAACCAACCTTGCTTCCATACCTCCGCTTTCTTATAATTGTAAACGATCGAACGTTCTATCAAACGCAGTTTTTAATTGCTATGGATTACGTGTCTTTAGCGATACATGACATCGACTTATCTAAGGCTGAAACGACGCGTCGACATAGTCGACGTCATCGGTTACGTAAATACTAGTGATGGGTCCGGCAACACCGATGCATCGGCGCATGCGTCGAGCTCATAGAGCGAAACCCTGTGTCGGTGCGCGTACCGCTTTTAGAAAGTCACGTGACCGATCATGAGCTGTTTTGGTCACGTGACCGATACGCGAACTGTGTCACACTGACGCCTCCTCTGTGCCCTGTGAGCGTGTCTTTTCTACAGCCGGAGAAATAACTAAGAAGAGAAATCGTCTAAAATGTAATACGTCGGAAAAACTTTTTTTTTTTTTATAAAAATGTGTAAAAAAATAATATTAAAAAAATTCCCAGTCCACAATCATCCACAACACGTTCTCTTAGATTTCCACATTTTTCACATTATTTATTGACTGTATCTAAAAAAGATACAAATATATTTTTATTTAAATGAAGATATTAAATAATCCTAAATGAAATACAATGACTTGGTTTATATTATTGTATATACTAGGGCAGGGGTCACCAACGCGGTGCCCGCGGTCACCAGGTAGCCCGTAAGGACCAGATCAGTCGCCCGCTGGCCTGTTCTAAAAATAGCTCAAAGAGCAGCACTTACCAGTGAGCTGCCTCTATTTTTTAAATTGTATTTATTTACTAGCAAGCTGGTCTCGCTTTGCTCGACATTTTTAATTCTAAAAGAGACACAATTCAAATAGAATTTGAAAATCCAAGAAAATATTTTAAAGACTTGGTCTTCACTTGGAATAAGCGGTAGAAAATGGATGGATGGATGGGTCTTCACTTGTTTAAATAAATTCATTTATTTTTTAATTTGCTTCTTATTACTTTTAGAAATACAATTTAAGAGAAAAAATACAACCTTAAAAATGATTTTAGGATTTTTAAACAAATATACCTTTTTACCTTTTAAATGTCTTCCTCTTCTTTCCTGACAATTTAAATCAATGTTCAAGTAAATTTATTTATTTTTTATTGTAATGAATAATAAATATTTTAGCTTCTGTTTTTTCGACGAAGAATATTTGTGAAATATTTCTTCAAACTTACTATGATTAAAATTCAAAAAAATTATTCTGGCAAATCTAGAAAATCTGTAGAATCAAATTTAAATCTTATTTCAAAGTATTTTGAATTTCTTTTAAAATTTTTGTTCTGGAAAATCTAGAAGAAATACTGATTTGTCTTTGTTAGAAATATAGCTTGGTCCAATTTGTTAAATATTCTAACAAAGTGCAGATTGGATTTTAACCAATTTAAAAACATGTCATCAAAATTCTAAAATGTATCTTAATCAGGAAAAATTACTAATCATGTTCCATAAATTCTTTTTTTTATTTTTTCAAAAAGATTCAAATAAGCTAGTTTTTCTCTTCTTTTTGTCGGTTGAATTTTGAATTATAAAGAGTCGAAATTGAAGATAAACTATGTTTCAAAATTTTATTTAAATTTTTTTCTTGTTTTCTCCTCTTTTAAACCGTTCAATTACCGTATTTTCCGCACTATTAGCCGCACCTAAAAACCACAAATTTACTCAAAAGCTGACAGTGCGGCTTTTAACCCGGTGCGCTTTATATATGGATAAATATTAAGATTCATTTTCATAAAGTTTCGATCTCGCAACTTAGGTAAACAGCCGCCATCTTTTTTCCCGGTAGAACAGGAAGCGCTTCTTCTTCTACGCAAGCAACCGCCAAGGTAAGCACCCGCCCCCATAGAACAGGAAGCGCTTCTTCTTCTACTGTAAGCAACCACCCGCCCCCGGAAGAAGAAGAAAAAACGCGCGGATATCACCGTACGTTTCATTTCCTGTTTACATCTGTAAAGACCACAAAATGGCTCCTACTAAGCGACAAGGATCTGGTTCATGAAAAGACGCAATCTCTCCATCCGCACACGGATTACTATTTCACAGCAACTGATATTCCTGTGAACCGCACTGTGGATACAACGGGAGCACGTACGGTGAATATTCGCACCACAGGGAATGAGAAGTCATCCTTCACTGTGGTTCTAGCTTGCCATGCTAATGGCCAGAAACTTCCACCCATGGTGATATTCAAAAGGAAGACCTTGCCAAAAGAGACCTTTCCAGCCGGCGTCATCATAAAAGCTAACTCGAAGGGATGGATGAAGAAAAGATGAGCGAGTGGTTAAGGTAAGTTTAAGTTTACGCGAAGAGGCCGGGTGGCTTTTTTCACGCAGCTCTGTCCATGTTGATATACGTATGTTTGTGATTGCACATTTGCGTACATTTTGGGAGTGAACAGAGTTGTTAGAACGCTGGTTTTTAATATATTATTAAAGTTTGACTGACCTATCTGACTGTTTTTTTGACATTCCTTTAGCGCAGTTAGATGCGGCTTACAACACGGGGCGGCTTATTGGTGGACAAAGTTTTGAAATATGCCGTTCATTGAAGGCGCGGCTTTTAACCCAGGGCGCCTTATGGTGCGGAAAATACGGTAAGTGTTTTTTTCATCATTAATTCTCTACAAAAAACCTTCCGTAAAAGGAAAAAAAAAAATGTACGACGGAATGACAGACAGAAATACCCATTTTTTTATATATATACATTTATTTATTTAGCTATTCTTGTTTAAATCACACTTACGTGTAACTTACAAATGACAATATATTTATTTATTTAAGTGTGTATTAAACTGGTAGCCCTTCACATTAATCAGTACCCAAGAAGTAGTTTTTGGTTTCAAAAAGGTTGGTGACCCCTGTACTAGGGCATCAAATCAGTGTCAGTTGAGTCGGTCCATAGGTTGCCTGTAGGGATTTTTAATGTCCAGCAGATGTCAGTATTTAGTGACACAGTATCGACACAGTATCAATACAGTTTTGCAATGTGTCGAATCATTGGCTGCTGGTGAGGGCATAGAAAAAGGGGCATTTTTCTACCAGTAGACAGCGTTTAAGAGTGAGTGTTTCACTGCTAATTTAATAATATATTTATATTGAATATGGATTTTAAATATGTATCTAAATAGGTGGTTAATTGGTTAGGTATTTATGTATTTGCATATTGGGTTTTCTGCTGCATTTATCTATTGTGTTTCTGGGTTTAAATGTATTTTATATGTATCTTGGTGCATTTATGTTGAGACAATTTATTTAAAATCTGTTTTAACTTAAAGGGAAAAGATGTGTCCATTTTCTTGCACTTGTTTAATGGTTAAGAGTTTGATAGCCTAATTAATAATTGTAAATTATGGGATTGATAATTGATTGATTTTTTACAGCATGTTAATCTTGTGGTGTTTTGTCCTTAAAGGTTTTTCACCTACTAAAGAAGCTAAAGGCTACTAAAGAAGCTAAAGGCTACTAAAGGCTACTAAAGACAGCTAAAGAAACTAAAGTCTACTAACACTGCTAAAAAGACTAAAGAAGAAAAAAGAAGCTGTTTCTTCGTTGGAAAAACTGTTGCAAACTAAAGGAAAATAAAAGGAAAAAGTAACTACGGTCTGGTCTTTTGAGTGAAATCCAGAAGCCACATTCAGCATTGGTACATCCCTTCAAGTGTGGGATAAGCACAAAACACTTGACAGTTGTTGTATGCACACTGTGTCGAGCGGAAATGGCCTATCATAGCAGCACAACGGCTATGAAGGAACATTTGAAAAGAAAACACCCGACAGCGTTCTTGCCATCACCATCAACTAGTCAATCGTCTGCGTGAGTATACGTTGTCATCATTACACAAAAACACGAATGTGTCATTTGTATCTGCGTTGTAAATTCATAAACTAAAACACCGTTTCGGTCTGAGAGGCGCGTTTGGCGTGCCTGTTCAGTGTTTACAAAGACGCTAACGTTAATTAGTTGTGCAAATACCTTTCACAACATTAACAGTTACATATACTATGTACAAACGAACAATTAACTTTCACTTTAATCATACTATCATTGTTGTGTTATTAAGCAAAATAAGCAATACTTTTACTTTTGTTGAAATGTTTACACTGTTACAGAATATTTCGTTTTGCAGTTTTTTGTATTGGATGTTTATCTTTATTTTTGCACATTTTAAAGCAAAATAAGCAATACTTTTACTTTTGAAATGCTTATACTATTGCAGAATATTAAGATTTGCACTGGATGTTTGCTTTTATATTTGCACATTAAAAAGCAAATAAGCTACTTTTAATTTTGTTAAATGTTAAAAGTTTTAAATGTTTACATTGTTACAGAATATTTTGTCATGTTGTTGTCAATGTTGACTGAGTGGCCATACTTTCTTTTTTTTGTAAATAAGTCATGCCTTTTGAAAAAACTGGCCTAAATTTATTTTTTCATCTTCATTTTAAATTAAAAAAAATAAAACGGTAAAAGGAAAAATAATCTATAGATTAATCGAAAAAATAATCTATAGATTAACCGATTAATCGAAAAAAATAATCTATAGATTAATCGATAGAAAAATAATCGTTAGCTGCAGCCTGAGACTTATCGCCTTGCCCTAGTATCAAGTGTGGATACTGTGTGTAGTGTTTTACTTCTTGTCTTGCGCTCTTATTTTGGTGGGTTTTTCTCTTTTTTTTGGTATTTTCCTGTAGCAGTTTCATGTCTTCCTTTGAGTGATATTTCCGGCATCTACTTTTGTTTTAGCAATCAAGAATATTTCAGTTGTTTTTAATCCTCCTTTGTGGGGACATTGTCAATTGTCATGTCATGCCTTTGCTCCGCAGTAAGTCTTTGCTGTCGTCCAGCATTCTGTTTTTGTTTACTTTGTAGCCAGTTAATTTTTAGTTTTGCTTTGCATAGCCTTCCCTAAGCTTCAATGCCTTTTCTTAGGGGCACTCACCTTTTGTTTATTTTTGGTTTAAGCATTAGACACCTTCTTTTTTTTTTTTTTTTTTTACCTGCACACTGCCTCCCGCTGTTTCCGACATCTACAAAGCAATTAGCTACCGGCTGCCACCTACTGATATGGAAGAGTATTACACGGTTACTCTGCCGAGCTCTAGACAGCACCGACACTCAACAACAACACATCATTTGCAGACTATAATTACTGGTTTGCAAAAGATATTTTAACCCAAATAGGTGAAATTAGATCATCTCCCACGGCACACCAGACTGAAAAACACTGGACTAACTAACACGTTACAAACCGTCACAGCGCCGCTCTGTGGACAAACGCGTCCACTACAACGGGACAAGTTTGGGCCGGAGTCGTCACGTTTGACAGCAATTATAACAAGTTCTACCGATCGTTTCCAACGCAGGTCACTCCGGATTAGTCGTGCGAACGCTTAGCCGGCGTCGTGTTAGCTTGTGCACTCCGACGCTAACGTGTAGCTTAAACCAGTGTTTGTCAACCTTTTTTGAGCCAAGGCACATTTTTTTTATTGCAAAAACCCGGAGGCACACCACCAGCAGAATGGATGTTTATCTTTATTTTTGCACATTTTAAAGCAAAATAAGCAATACTTTTACTTTTGAAATGCTTATACTATTGCAGAATATTAAGATTTGCACTGGATGTTTGCTTTTATATTTGCACATTAAAAAGCAAATAAGCTACTTTTAATTTTGTTAAATGTTAAAAGTTTTAAATGTTTACATTGTTACAGAATATTTTGTCATGTTGTTGTCAAGGTTTTTCACCTACTAAAGAAGCTAAAGGCTACTAAAGAAGCTAAAGGCTACTAAAGGCTACTAAAGACAGCTAATGACAGCTAAAGAAACTAAAGTCTACTAACACTGCTAAAAAGACTAAAGAAGAAAAAAGAAGCTGTTTCTTCGTTGGAAAAACTGTTGCAAACTAAAGGAAAATAAAAGGAAAAAGTAACTACGGTCTGGTCTTTTGAGTGAAATCCAGAAGCCACATTCAGCATTGGTACATCCCTTCAAGTGTGGGATAAGCACAAAACACTTGACAGTTGTTGTATGCACACTGTGTCGAGCGGAAATGGCCTATCATAGCAGCACAACGGCTATGAAGGAACATTTGAAAAGAAAACACCCGACAGCGTTCTTGCCATCACCATCAACTAGTCAATCGTCCGCGTGAGTATACGTTGTCATCATTACACAAAAACACGAATGTGTCATTTGTATCTGCGTTGTAAATTCATAAACTAAAACACCGTTTCGCTCTGAGAGGCGCGTTTGGCGTCCCTGTTCAGTGTTTACAAAGACGCTAACGTTAATTAGTTGTGCAAATACCTTTTACAACATTAACAGTTACATATACTATGTACAAACGAACAATTAACTTTCACTTTAATCATACTATCATTGTTGTGTTATTAAGCAAAATAAGCAATACTTTTACTTTTGTTGAAATGTTTACACTGTTACAGAATATTTCGTTTTGCACTTTTTTGTATTGGATGTTTATCTTTATTTTTGCACATTTTAAAGCAAAATAAGCAATACTTTTACTTTTGAAATGCTTATACTATTGCAGAATATTAAGATTTGCACTGGATGTTTGCTTTTATATTTGCACATTAAAAAGCAAATAAGCTACTTTTAATTTTGTTAAATGTTAAAATTTTAAATGTTTACATTGTTACAGAATATTTTGTCATGTTGTTGTCAATGTTGACTGAGTGGCCATACTTTCTTTTTTTTGTAAATAAGTCATGCCTTTTGAAAAAACTGGCCTAAATTTATTTTTTCATCTTCATTTTAAATTAAAAAAAATAAAACGGTAAAAGGAAAAATAATCTATAGATTAATCGAAAAAAATAATCTATAGATTAACCGAAAAAATAATCTATAGATTAATCGATAGAAAAATAATCGTTAGCTGCAGCCTTAGACTTATCGCCCCGCCCTAGTATCAAGTGTGGATACTTCTGACAAGCCGAGCTCACACACTGGATGAGACAAAGCGAGAAACCAACCTTCACACTGGTTTCTGGGAAGAATCTTCCAGCGGGTTTTGATGACAGTCTCCAGAATCTGCAGCGCATAATACTGAAGAGCAGAAGAAGAATAAGCACAGGTGTTTCACGACTTCGGCTTCTGAAGCAACGCTACCTTGGTTTTCATGTTCTGGGAGAACTCCAGGATGGTGTCCACTCTGGTCCACGCGTCCGGGTGGTCCTTCAGGTTGGTGAGCACTTCCTGGGCCACCCGTTGCTGCATGGGTGTTGTTGACACGGGCGGCGTATTAACGGACTGTGCGACACCCGCCTACAGACGGCGTCCAGCTCACCTGAGAACCGATGTCGTGGTACATGGAGTTGACCACGTTGTCCAGCAGGTTGATGTCCAGCTTCTGGCTGAAGTCCAGCAGCTGTCTGGCTGGGTGGTCGGCCAACATGGTCATTTCTGCTGGCATAGAGAGTCTGAAAGGAAGGTCAAATGTCAACTTGGGGCTTCATGACCTGAATTATTCTCCAACGATCAAAGTAATACTAAGAGTCGCAGCTAAGAAGAAAACGTAATCATGTCAGAGGTATTTATTAACAAGTGAGACAGTAAATCAATATATAAACAAGCTGCATGCTTCTAACAGTGTTTTCAACCAAATATAGTCTGGTGTGCCGTAGGAGATTATGTCATTTCACCTATTTGGGTTAAAAATATATTTTGCAAACCAGTAATTACAGTCTGCAAATGATGTGTTGTTGTTGAGTGTCGGTGCTGTCTAGAGCTCGGCAGAGTAACCATGTAATACTCTTCCATATCAGTAGGTGACAGCAGGTAGCTAACTGCTTTGTCGATGTTTGTCGTGATCACAATATGCAGACGACGGCGGGAGGCAGCGTGTAGGTAAAAAGGTATCTAACACTTAAACCAAAAAACAAACAAAAGGTGACCGCTAAGAAAAGCCATTGAAGCTTAGGGATGGCTAAGCAAAATTTAACTAAAACTGAACTGGCTGCAAAGCAAACAAAAACAGAATGCTGGACGACAGCAAAGACTTACTGTGGAGTAGAGATGCGCGGTTTGCGGACACAACCGCGGAGTCCGCGGATTATCCGCGGTTCGGGCGGTTGAAATAAAAAAAAAATTAGATTTTATCCGCGGGTCGGGTCGGGCGGTTGAAATAAAAAAAATTAGATTTTAAATAGATTCAGGCGGGTAGCAGTTAAACCACATAATCACGTATAGCAAAACAACGCTCTGCTTTTAAATGTAATCATAAATAACAGCAGTCAACAATTGTATTCAATAATGTTTTTTAGTATTATTTCAATATGGTGGTAGTGTGACGTGTAATTTGTAATGAAATGTAAATATTTTTATTTGAAATGTAACTTCATCTGATTATAATCCTTTAGCAATTTTAGAGATAAAAGGGTAGGTGCTAGAGATGCGTTTGCGGACACAACCGCGGATAAACCGCGGGTCGGGCGGGTAAAAATAGATTTTAAATAGATGCGGGCGGGTTGCGGTTGAACCAATTCGGAAATATATATACATAGTTAAATGTTGTTACCCACATACGAAAAACGAGCAGGCACCTGCAGCATATGCCACAACAGAAGAAAAAAAAAAAAAAGAGATGGACACTTTTACGGAGCGGAGAAGGGACGCCTCGCCGGGGTCCGGGACCGAGGCCCCTTCCCCCGAGAGGGCCCCACCGGGAGCCGTAGCTGAGGTGATCCGCGAGAATGGCCCGACGCACGTCCAGGGTCACCACCGCGCGACACCCCGCCTCGTCCGCCTTCGCCGCGGCCGGCGTCACGCGCAGCAGGTAAGCAGCTTACCTGCCCGCCACCCCCGTGGCCGGGGGCTCGTAACAGGGGTCACTCCGCGCGCTCCGCCCGCGCAGCTTACCTGCCCGCCACCCCCGTTGCCGGGGGCGCGTAACAGGGGTCACTCCGCGCGCAGTGCGCTCACGAAAGGGGTGGGGCAAGCAGAACTGGCGCTGCGGGATGAACCGAACGCCGGGTTAAGGCGCCCGATGCTGACGCTCATCAGACCCCAGAAAAGGTGTTGGTTGATATAGAGAGCAGGACGGTGGCCATGGAAGTCGGAACCCGCTAAGGAGTGTGTAACAACCCACCTGCCAAATCAACTAGCCCTGAAAATGGATGGCGCTGGAGCGTCGGGCCCATACCCGGCCGTCGCCGGCAGCGAGAGCTAGGCCGCGACGAGTAGGATGGCCGCCGCGGTGCGCGCTGAAGCCTCGGGCGCGAGCCCGGGTGGAGCCGCCGCGGGTGAGAGGGACATCGCACCTCCACGCGCTTGGAGGTGCGCTCAGCGCGGCTCCCATATGATTGCTGCATTGGATCAGTCTCCTTTCTTTAACAGGCAAAAGCTTTATAACCTCACTAATGCCTTGCATCGTCTATATTAGATATATAACAACGGGCGGGTGCGGTGTTGATTAAATGTTAATTCGGGTGGATGGCGGATGGTTGACGACTTTTGTCATGCGGTTGCGGATGAAATAATTGCCTATCCGCGCATCTCTACCGTGGAGCAAAGACGGCGTCCACAAAGTACATCCGCACACGACATGACAATCAACAATGTCCCCATAAAGAAGGATAGCGTCCGCACAACTTAAATAGTCTTGACAGCAAAAACAAAGCAGGTGCGGGGAATAGCGTTCAAGGAAGACATGAAACTGCCACCAAAATGGGAGCGCAAGACAAGAACTAAAACACTACAAAATAAGTCAGGGTGTGATGTGACAGGTGGTGACAGTACACCTACTTTGAGACAAGAGCTACAGTATAGTGATGCACGCTTGGTTATGGTTTGAATTCATATCCAATAATTGCGAGAACAATTTTTTATTGTCAATATCGGCTGCAGAGTTTACTTTTTTTTATGTTTTCTGCTGGTGGTGTGCCTCGGGATTTTTTCAATGAAAACATCACACCCTGACTTATTTGGACTTTTTTGCTGTTTTCCTGTGCGTAGTGTTTTAGTTCCTGTCTTGCGCTCCTATTTTAATGGCTTTTTCTCTTTTTTTTGGTATTTTCCTGTAGCAGTTTCATGTCTTCCTTTGAGCGAGATTTCCTGCATCTACTTTTGTTTTAGCAATCAAGAATATATCAGTTGTTTTTAATCCTCCTTTGTGGGGACATTGTCGATTGTCATGTCATATTTGGCTGTAGTCCGCAGTAAGTCTTTGCTGTCGTCCAGCATTCTGTTTTTGTTTACTTTGTAGCCAGTTAATTTTTAGTTTTGCTTTGCATAGCCTTCCCTAAGCTTCAATGCCTTTTCTTAGGGGCTCTCACCTTTTGTTTATTTTTGGTTTAAGCCTTAGACACCTTTTTTTTTTTTACCTGCACACTGCCTCCCGCTGTTTCCGACATCTACAAAGCAATTAGCTACCTGCTGCCACCTACTAGAGTTTTTAGCTGTTAACTAGTAGACTTTTTAGCTGTTTTCCTGTGTGTAGTGTTTTAGTTCTTGTCTTGCGCTCCTATTTTGGTGGCTTTTTCTCTTTTTTTGGTATTTTCCTGTAGCAGTTTCATGTCTTCCTATGAACGATATTTCCCGCATCTACCGTATTTTTCAGACTATAAGCCGCAGATTTTTTCATAGTTTGCGACTTATACTCAGGAGCGACGTATGTGTGAAATTATTAACACATTAGCGTAAAACATCAAATAATATTAATGATGTCATTCACGTAAGAGACTAGACGTATAAGATTTCATGGGATTTAGCGATTAGGAGTGTCAGATTGTTTGGTAAACGTATAGCATGTTCTATATGTTATAGTTATTTGAATGACTCTTACCATAATATGTTACGTTAACATACCAGTTGGTTATTTATGCCTCATATAACGTACACTTATTCAGCCTGTTGTTCACTATTCTTGATTTATTTTAAATTGCCTTTCAAATGTCTATTCTTGGTGTTGGCTTTTATCAGATATATTTCCCCAAAAAATGCCACTTATACTCCAGTGCGACTTATGAATGTTTTTTCCTTCTTTATTATGCATTTTCGGCCGGTGCGACTTATACTCCGAAGTATACGGTACTTTGTTTTAGCAGTCAAGAATATGTCAGTTGTTTTTATCCTCCTTTGTGGGGACATTGTCTATTGTCATGTCATGTTCGGATGTACGTCGTCTTTGCTCGGCAGTAAGTCTTTGCTGTCGTCCAGCATTCTGTTTTTGTTTACTTTGTAGCCAGTTCATTTTTAGTTTTGCTCTGCATAGCCTTCCTAAGCTTCAATGCCTTTTCTTAGGGGCACTCACCTTTTGTTTATTTTTGGTTTAAGCATTAGACACCTTTTTTTTTTACCTGCACACTGCCTCCCGCTGTTTCCGACATCTACAAAGCAATTAGCTACCAGCTGCCACCTACTGATATGGAAGATTATTACACGGTTACTCTGCCGAGCTCTAGACAGGAAAAGGAAACTCAGCAGTCGATATTGACAGTAAAAAGTCGTTTTCGCAATTGTTGGATATGACTTTAAAACATAACCAAGCATGCATCACTATAGCTCTTGTCTCAAAGTAGCTGTACTGTCACCACCTGTCACATCACACCCTGACTTATTTTAAGTATTTTGCTGTTTTCCTGTGTGTATTGTTTTACTTCCTGTCTTGCGCTCTTATTTTGGTGGCTTTTTCCTCTTTTTTTTGGTATTTTCCTGTAGCAGTTTCATGTCTTCCTTTGAGCGATATTTCCCGCATCTACTTTTGTTTTAGCAATCAGTTGCTTTTAATCCTCATTTGTGGGGACATTGTCGATTGTCACGTCATGTTCGGCTGTACGTCGTCTTTGCTCCGCAGTAAGTCTTTGCTGTCGTCCAGCATTCTGTTTTTGTTTACTTTGCAACCAGTTCCTTTTTAGCCCTCCCTAAGCTTCAATGCCTTTTCTTAGGGGCACTCACCTTTTGTTTATTTTTGGTTTAAGCATTAGACACCATTTTACCTGCACACTGCCTCCCGCTGTTTCCGACATCTACAAAGCAATTAGCTACCTGCTGCCACCTACTGATATGGAAGAGTATTACACGGTTACTCTGCCGAGCTCTAGACAGGAAAAGGAAACTCAGCAGTCGATATTGACAGTAAAAAGTCGTTTTCGCAATTGTTGGATATGACTTTAAAACATAACCAAGCATGCATCACTATAGCTCTTGTCTCAAAGTAGCTGTACTGTCACCACCTGTCACATCACACCCTGACTTATTTTAAGTATTTTGCTGTTTTCCTGTGTGTATTGTTTTACTTCCTGTCTTGCGCTCTTATTTTGGTGGCTTTTTCTCTTTTTTTGGTATTTTCCTGTAGCAGTTTCATGTCTTCCTTTGAGCGATATTTCCCGCATCTACTTTTGTTTTAGCAATCAGTTGCTTTTAATCCTCATTTGTGGGGACATTGTCGATTGTCATGTCATGTTCGGCTGTACGTCGTCTTTGCTCCGCAGTAAGTCTTTGCTGTCGTCCAGCATTCTGTTTTTGTTTACTTTGCAACCAGTTCCTTTTTAGCCCTCCCTAAGCTTCAATGCCTTTTCTTAGGGGCACTCACCTTTTGTTTATTTTTGGTTTAAGCATTAGACACCTTTTTTTTTTACCTGCACACTGCCTCCCGCTGTTTCCGACATCTACAAAGCAATTAGCTACCAGCTGCCACCTACTGATATGGAAGAGTATTACACGGTTACTCTGCCGAGCTCTAGACAGGAAAAGGAAACTCAGCAGTCGATATTGACAGCAAAAAGTCGTTTTCGCAATTGTTGGATATGACTTTAAAACATAACCAAGCATGCATCACTATAGCTCTTGTCTCAAAGTAGCTGTACTGTCACCACCTGTCACATCACACCCTGACTTATTTGAAGTATTTTGCTGTTTTCCTGTGTGTATTGTTTTACTTCCTGTCTTGCGCTCTTATTTTGGTGGCTTTTTCCTCTTTTTTTGGTATTTTCCTGTAGCAGTTTCATGTCTTCCTTTGAGCGATATTTCCCGCATCTACTTTTGTTTTAGCAATCAGTTGCTTTTAATCCTCATTTGTGGGGACATTGTCGATTGTCACGTCATGTTCGGCTGTACGTCGTCTTTGCTCCGCAGTAAGTCTTTGCTGTCGTCCAGCATTCTGTTTTTGTTTACTTTGCAACCAGTTCCTTTTTAGCCCTCCCTAAGCTTCAATGCCTTTTCTTAGGGGCACTCACCTTTTGTTTATTTTTGGTTTAAGCATTAGACACCATTTTACCTGCACACTGCCTCCCGCTGTTTCCGACATCTACAAAGCAATTAGCTACCGGCTGCCACCTACTGATATGGAAGAGTATTACACGGTTACTCTGCCGAGCTCTAGACAGGAAAAGGAAACTCAGCAGTCGATATTGACAGTAAAAAGTCGTTTTCGCAATTGTTGGATATGACTTTAAAACATAACCAAGCATGCATCACTATAGCTCTTGTCTCAAAGTAGCTGTACTGTCACCACCTGTCACATCACACCCTGACTTATTTTAAGTATTTTGCTGTTTTCCTGTGTGTATTGTTTTACTTCCTGTCTTGCGCTCTTATTTTGGTGGCTTTTTCTCTTTTTTTTGGTATTTTCCTGTAGCAGTTTCATGTCTTCCTTTGAGCGATATTTCCCGCATCTACTTTTGTTTTAGCAATCAGTTGCTTTTAATCCTCATTTGTGGGGACATTGTCGATTGTCATGTCATGTTCGGCTGTACGTCGTCTTTGCTCCGCAGTAAGTCTTTGCTGTCGTCCAGCATTCTGTTTTTGTTTACTTTGCAACCAGTTCCTTTTTAGCCCTCCCTAAGCTTCAATGCCTTTTCTTAGGGGCACTCACCTTTTGTTTATTTTTGGTTTAAGCATTAGACACCATTTTACCTGCACACTGCCTCCCGCTGTTTCCGACATCTACAAAGCAATTAGCTACCTGCTGCCACCTACTGATATGGAAGAGTATTACACGGTTACTCTGCCGAGCTCTAGACAGGAAAAGGAAACTCAGCAGTCGATATTGACAGTAAAAAGTCGTTTTCGCAATTGTTGGATATGACTTTAAAACATAACCAAGCATGCATCACTATAGCTCTTGTCTCAAAGTAGCTGTACTGTCACCACCTGTCACATCACACCCTGACTTATTTTAAGTATTTTGCTGTTTTCCTGTGTGTATTGTTTTACTTCCTGTCTTGCGCTCTTATTTTGGTGGCTTTTTCTCTCTTTTTGGTATTTTCCTGTAGCAGTTTCATGTCTTCCTTTGAGCGATATTTCCCGCATCTACTTTTGTTTTAGCAATCAGTTGCTTTTAATCCTCATTTGTGGGGACATTGTCGATTGTCACGTCATGTTCGGCTGTACGTCGTCTTTGCTCCGCAGTAAGTCTTTGCTGTCGTCCAGCATTCTGTTTTTGTTTACTTTGCAACCAGTTCCTTTTTAGCCCTCCCTAAGCTTCAATGCCTTTTCTTAGGGGCACTCACCTTTTGTTTATTTTTGGTTTAAGCATTAGACACCATTTTACCTGCACACTGCCTCCCGCTGTTTCCGACATCTACAAAGCAATTAGCTACCAGCTGCCACCTACTGATATGGAAGAGTATTACACGGTTACTCTGCCGAGCTCTAGACAGGAAAAGGAAACTCAGCAGTCGATATTGACAGCAAAAAGTCGTTTTCGCAATTGTTGGATATGACTTTAAAACATAACCAAGCATGCATCACTATAGCTCTTGTCTCAAAGTAGCTGTACTGTCACCACCTGTCACATCACACCCTGACTTATTTTAAGTATTTTGCTGTTTTCCTGTGTGTATTGTTTTACTTCCTGTCTTGCGCTCTTATTTTGGTGGCTTTTTCCTCTTTTTTTGGTATTTTCCTGTAGCAGTTTCATGTCTTCCTTTGAGCGATATTTCCCGCATCTACTTTTGTTTTAGCAATCAGTTGCTTTTAATCCTCATTTGTGGGGACATTGTCGATTGTCATGTCATGTTCGGCTGTACGTCGTCTTTGCTCCGCAGTAAGTCTTTGCTGTCGTCCAGCATTCTGTTTTTGTTTACTTTGCAACCAGTTCCTTTTTAGCCCTCCCTAAGCTTCAATGCCTTTTCTTAGGGGCACTCACCTTTTGTTTATTTTTGGTTTAAGCATTAGACACCATTTTACCTGCACACTGCCTCCCGCTGTTTCCGACATCTACAAAGCAATTAGCTACCAGCTGCCACCTACTGATATGGAAGAGTATTACACGGTTACTCTGCCGAGCTCTAGACAGGAAAAGGAAACTCAGCAGTCGATATTGACAGTAAAAAGTCGTTTTCGCAATTGTTGGATATGACTTTAAAACATAACCAAGCATGCATCACTATAGCTCTTGTCTCAAAGTAGCTGTACTGTCACCACCTGTCACATCACACCCTGACTTATTTTAAGTATTTTGCTGTTTTCCTGTGTGTATTGTTTTACTTCCTGTCTTGCGCTCTTATTTTGGTGGCTTTTTCCTCTTTTTTTGGTATTTTCCTGTAGCAGTTTCATGTCTTCCTTTGAGCGATATTTCCCGCATCTACTTTTGTTTTAGCAATCAGTTGCTTTTAATCCTCATTTGTGGGGACATTGTCGATTGTCACGTCATGTTCGGCTGTACGTCGTCTTTGCTCCGCGGTAAGTCTTTGCTGTCGTCCAGCATTCTGTTTTTGTTTACTTTGCAACCAGTTCCTTTTTAGCCCTCCCTAAGCTTCAATGCCTTTTCTTAGGGGCACTCACCTTTTGTTTATTTTTGGTTTAAGCATTAGACACCATTTTACCTGCACACTGCCTCCCGCTGTTTCCGACATCTACAAAGCAATTAGCTACCTGCTGCCACCTACTGATATGGAAGAGTATTACACGGTTACTCTGCCGAGCTCTAGACAGGAAAAGGAAACTCAGCAGTCGATATTGACAGTAAAAAGTCGTTTTCGCAATTGTTGGATATGACTTTAAAACATAACCAAGCATGCATCACTATAGCTCTTGTCTCAAAGTAGCTGTACTGTCACCACCTGTCACATCACACCCTGACTTATTTTAAGTATTTTGCTGTTTTCCTGTGTGTATTGTTTTACTTCCTGTCTTGCGCTCTTATTTTGGTGGCTTTTTCTCTTTTTTTTGGTATTTTCCTGTAGCAGTTTCATGTCTTCCTTTGAGCGATATTTCCCGCATCTACTTTTGTTTTAGCAATCAGTTGCTTTTAATCCTCATTTGTGGGGACATTGTCGATTGTCATGTCATGTTCGGCTGTACGTCGTCTTTGCTCCGCGGTAAGTCTTTGCTGTCGTCCAGCATTCTGTTTTTGTTTACTTTGCAACCAGTTCCTTTTTAGCCCTCCCTAAGCTTCAATGCCTTTTCTTAGGGGCACTCACCTTTTGTTTATTTTTGGTTTAAGCATTAGACACCATTTTACCTGCACACTGCCTCCCGCTGTTTCCGACATCTACAAAGCAATTAGCTACCTGCTGCCACCTACTGATATGGAAGAGTATTACACGGTTACTCTGCCGAGCTCTAGACAGGAAAAGGAAACTCAGCAGTCGATATTGACAGTAAAAAGTCGTTTTCGCAATTGTTGGATATGACTTTAAAACATAACCAAGCGTGCATCACTATAGCTCTTGTCTCAAAGTAGCTGTACTGTCACCACCTGTCACATCACACCCTGACTTATTTTAAGTATTTTGCTGTTTTCCTGTGTGTATTGTTTTACTTCCTGTCTTGCGCTCTTATTTTGGTGGCTTTTTCTCTTTTTTTGGTATTTTCCTGTAGCAGTTTCATGTCTTCCTTTGAGCGATATTTCCCGCATCTACTTTTGTTTTAGCAATCAGTTGCTTTTAATCCTCATTTGTGGGGACATTGTCGATTGTCATGTCATGTTCGGCTGTACGTCGTCTTTGCTCCGCAGTAAGTCTTTGCTGTCGTCCAGCATTCTGTTTTTGTTTACTTTGCAACCAGTTCCTTTTTAGCCCTCCCTAAGCTTCAATGCCTTTTCTTAGGGGCACTCACCTTTTGTTTATTTTTGGTTTAAGCATTAGACACCATTTTACCTGCACACTGCCTCCCGCTGTTTCCGACATCTACAAAGCAATTAGCTACCTGCTGCCACCTACTGATATGGAAGAGTATTACACGGTTACTCTGCCGAGCTCTAGACAGGAAAAGGAAACTCAGCAGTCGATATTGACAGCAAAAAGTCGTTTTCGCAATTGTTGGATATGACTTTAAAACATAACCAAGCATGCATCACTATAGCTCTTGTCTCAAAGTAGCTGTACTGTCACCACCTGTCACATCACACCCTGACTTATTTTAAGTATTTTGCGGTTTTCCTGTGTGTATTGTTTTACTTCCTGTCTTGCGCTCTTATTTTGGTGGCTTTTTCCTCTTTTTTTGGTATTTTCCTGTAGCAGTTTCATGTCTTCCTTTGAGCGATATTTCCCGCATCTACTTTTGTTTTAGCAATCAGTTGCTTTTAATCCTCATTTGTGGGGACATTGTCGATTGTCATGTCATGTTCGGCTGTACGTCGTCTTTGCTCCGCAGTAAGTCTTTGCTGTCGTCCAGCATTCTGTTTTTGTTTACTTTGCAACCAGTTCCTTTTTAGCCCTCCCTAAGCTTCAATGCCTTTTCTTAGGGGCACTCGCCTTTTGTTTATTTTTGGTTTAAGCATTAGACACCATTTTACCTGCACACTGCCTCCCGCTGTTTCCGACATCTACAAAGCAATTAGCTACCTGCTGCCACCTACTGATATGGAAGAGTATTACACGGTTACTCTGCCGAGCTCTAGACAGGAAAAGGAAACTCAGCAGTCGATATTGACAGTAAAAAGTCGTTTTCGCAATTGTTGGATATGACTTTAAAACATAACCAAGCATGCATCACTATAGCTCTTGTCTCAAAGTAGCTGTACTGTCACCACCTGTCACATCACACCCTGACTTATTTTAAGTATTTTGCTGTTTTCCTGTGTGTATTGTTTTACTTCCTGTCTTGCGCTCTTATTTTGGTGGCTTTTTCCTCTTTTTTTGGTATTTTCCTGTAGCAGTTTCATGTCTTCCTTTGAGCGATATTTCCCGCATCTACTTTTGTTTTAGCAATCAGTTGCTTTTAATCCTCATTTGTGGGGACACTGTCGATTGTCATGTCATGTCCGGCTGTACGTCGTCTTTGCTCCGCAGTAAGTCTTTGCTGTCGTCCAGCATTCTGTTTTTGTTTACTTTGCAACCAGTTCCTTTTTAGCCCTCCCTAAGCTTCAATGCCTTTTCTTAGGGGCACTCACCTTTTGTTTATTTTTGGTTTAAGCATTAGACACCATTTTACCTGCACACTGCCTCCCGCTGTTTCCGACATCTACAAAGCAATTAGCTACCGGCTGCCACCTACTGATATGGAAGAGTATTACACGGTTACTCTGCCGCGCTCTAGACAGGAAAAGGAAACTCAGCAGTCGATATTGACAGTAAAAAGTCGTTTTCGCAATTGTTGGATATGACTTTAAAACATAACCAAGCATGCATCACTATAGCTCTTGTCTCAAAGTAGCTGTACTGTCACCACCTGTCACATCACACCCTGACTTATTTGAAGTATTTTGCTGTTTTCCTGTGTGTATTGTTTTACTTCCTGTCTTGCGCTCTTATTTTGGTGGCTTTTTCCTCTTTTTTTGGTATTTTCCTGTAGCAGTTTCATGTCTTCCTTTGAGCGATATTTCCAGCATCTACTTTTGTTTTAACAATCAGTTGCTTTTAATCCTCATTTGTGGGGACATTGTCGATTGTCATGTCATGTTCGGCTGTACGTCGTCTTTGCTCCGCAGTAAGTCTTTGCTGTCGTCCAGCATTCTGTTTTTGTTTACTTTGCAACCAGTTCCTTTTTAGCCCTCCCTAAGCTTCAATGCCTTTTCTTAGGGGCACTCACCTTTTGTTTATTTTTGGTTTAAGCATTAGACACCATTTTACCTGCACACTGCCTCCCGCTGTTTCCGACATCTACAAAGCAATTAGCTACCTGCTGCCACCTACTGATATGGAAGAGTATTACACGGTTACTCTGCCGAGCTCTAGACAGGAAAAGGAAACTCAGCAGTCGATATTGACAGCAAAAAGTCGTTTTCGCAATTGTTGGATATGACTTTAAAACATAACCAAGCATGCATCACTATAGCTCTTGTCTCAAAGTAGCTGTACTGTCACCACCTGTCACATCACACCCTGACTTATTTGAAGTATTTTGCTGTTTTCCTGTGTGTATTGTTTTACTTCCTGTCTTGCGCTCTTATTTTGGTGGCTTTTTCCTCTTTTTTTGGTATTTTCCTGTAGCAGTTTCATGTCTTCCTTTGAGCGATATTTCCCGCATCTACTTTTGTTTTAGCAATCAGTTGCTTTTAATCCTCATTTGTGGGGACATTGTCGATTGTCATGTCATGTTCGGCTGTACGTCGTCTTTGCTCCGCAGTAAGTCTTTGCTGTCGTCCAGCATTCTGTTTTTGTTTACTTTGCAACCAGTTCCTTTTTAGCCCTCCCTAAGCTTCAATGCCTTTTCTTAGGGGCACTCACCTTTTGTTTATTTTTGGTTTAAGCATTAGACACCATTTTACCTGCACACTGCCTCCCGCTGTTTCCGACATCTACAAAGCAATTAGCTACCAGCTGCCACCTACTGATATGGAAGAGTATTACACGGTTACTCTGCCGAGCTCTAGACAGCACCGACACTCAACAACAACAACACATCATCTGCAGACTAGAATTATTGCTTTGCAAAATATATTTTTAACCCAAATAGGTGAAATGAGATCATCTCGTGTTAGCTTCGACGCTAACGTGTATCTTAGATGCTAACGTCTACGCCCACGTTGGGCAAAGTCGCCCCCCGGGTCCAGCTTTCAACTCACCTGGTTTTGTCCTCCGTCCTCTCGGGTCGAAAGCAGGAGTTTAGACGGACTCGGCGAAAGTGCGCTGGCAACAAAATGCACGTTTAGCCACGGATAGCCAGGAGCTAACGCTAGCTCGACAGTTAGCAATATCTTATATAGGTAAAAAAAAAAACCAAAAAAAAAAACGACCTTACGTCAGGTATGGGTCGATTGTCGCCGTGGTATTAAACGTACATCCACGTCAGAAATGTATGTTTCTTTGATTAGCGGTAATGGCAGCCATGCTAACGACTAGCATGCTAATGGGGGGGGAAAAAAGTCAGTGGTATTCGGCGTTAGTTGCTAATTTGTCACTATGCCGGGTCATAGTAACCAAAGTTGCCTTTTATTTCAGCGCGGCGCACACTTAGAAGCGAGGAGATGTAAAAAAAAAAAAAAAGCGTCCTCTAAGCCTCATGCTTCCATCCACGGACCGGCTCAAACCGGTTAAGACCGGGATATTCATTCTCCGTGCCTCGGCCCGCCGAGCGCCGCGTAAAATTTGGACTGTGCGCCCGCCCTTGCGCGCCCTGATTGGCTAGAAGAACGCCGACGTCATAGGATGTCATAGGAGGGGTGTGGCTGTCCGTGTGACCACGCCCCCTTTGCCCCGGCACGACAACTAGAATCACTTTAAATTGTTTTATTGATCCACAAACATGAATACTATATGAATTATGGCTTTAAATTTCATTTATCAACTAATTATTTCTATTGATCAACACTGACACAAGCATTTCTAATATACAAGTTATAACTTTAAATCATTTTTAACGGTCACAAACATTAGTAATATACAAGTTATAAGTTACAATTATTTTTTTTAACTGTCACAAAAATTACACGTTGTTAACTTTAAATTATTTCCCCAACTGACACAAACATTACTAATATCATACTTGCCAACCTTGAGACCTCCGATTTCGGGAGGTGGGGGGGGGGGCGTGGTCGGGGTGGGACGGGGGCGTGGTTGGGGGCGTGGCTAAAAGGGGAGGAGTATATTTACAGCTAGAATTCACCAAGTCAAGTATTTCATATATATATATATATAAGAAATACTTGACGTTCAGTGAATTCTAGCTAATAATACAATCCATGGTATGTGAATGCTCCCATTAAAATCTCCTGATGATTGAGGGAACCCCTCATGAAACAGGCCTGTAGAGATGAAGTAGTCTTGTGAATTTTTTCCCACACATACATATATATATATATATATATATATATATATATATATATATATATATATATATATATATATATATATATATATATATATATATATAATAAAATATATATATATAATAAAATATATATATATATATATATATATATATATATATGTGTGTATATATATATATATATTTTATTATATATATATATATATATATATGTATATATATATATATTTTATTATATATATATATATATATATATATATATATATATATATATATATATATATATATATATATATATATATATATATATATATGTGAATGCTCCCATTAAAATCTCCTGATGATTGAGGGAACCCCTCATGAAACAGGCCTGTAGAGATGAAGTAGTCTTGTGATTTTTTTCCCACACATACATATATATATATATATATATATATATATATATATAATAAAATATATATATATATATATATATATATAATAAAATATATATATATAATAATATATATATATATATATATATATATATATATATATATATATATATATATGTATATATATGTGTATATATATATATATATATATATTTATATTTTGTTATATATATATATATATATATATATATATATGTATGTGTGGGAAAAAAATCACAAGACTACTTCATCTCTACAGGCCTGTTTCATGAGGGGTTCCCTCAATCTATATATATATATATATATATATATATATATATATATATATATATATATATATAACAAAATATAAATATATATATATATATATATACACATATATATATATATATATATATATTATTATATATATATATATTTTATTATATATATATATATATATATATATTTTATTATATATATATATTTTATTATATATATATATATATATATATATATATATATATATATATATATATATATATATATATATATATATATATATATATATATATATATATATATATATATATATATATATATATATATATGTGTGGGAAAAAAATCACAAGACTACTTCATCTCTACAGGCCTGTTTCATGAGGGGTTCCCTCAATCATCAGGAGATTTTAATGGGAGCATTCACATACCATGGATTATATAGGGCACAGAGTGGGTGGGTACAGGCTGGCGTAGGGGCGTGGTGATTGGCTCATGTGTTACCTAGGAGGTGTTTCCGTCTGTGGCGGCATGCTGATACAATTTCGCTGCGCTTGTTGAGGGATGACAGGTCTGGACGGTAAATAATAAACAGTTTCTCTTTCAAGCATAGGTTGCATCTTTTATTACCACTATTGTAAGGTGTGCTGGATGCAAGAATTTGCCATGTTATTGAATATTCAACATTATTGTCTTTGAGGTCCCAAATGTGTTTGCTGAGTTCTGTGGTATTCCGCAGGTTTTGGTTCCTGAAAGAAGCCTTGTGATTGTTCCATCTGGTTTTAAACTCTCCCTCGGTTAATCCTACAAATGTGTCGGATGTGTTAATGTCCTTGCGTGTTACCTTAGATTGGTAAACAACTGATGTTTGTAAGCACCCCCCGTTGAGAGGGCAATCAGGTTTCTTGCGGCAGTTGCAGCCTTTGTTGGTTTTGGGGTCGCTCTGTCCGGGGGTCGACGGCTCATTTGCAATTGTTTTGTTGTGGTTTGAGATAATTTGTCGTATATTGTTCATGCAGCTGTAGCTCAATTTAATGTTGTTCTTGTTGAATACTTTTCTTAGGGTGTTGCCTTTGGGAAAGTGTTTGTCAATCAGAGTGAGGAATTTGTGTCCAATGTTAGTTGAGACGTTTTTGCTGTATGGGGGGTTGTACCAGATGATGTTGTTTCGTTTTCTGTTCTTTTTTGGTTGGTTTCCTGGCGTGGGTTCATAGGTGAGGGTGAAATTGTATCCGCTTTCATCAAGGGCTTTTTGGTACGGGGGGGTTGCTTGGTCAAATTCAGCTTTGCTAGATGACAGCATCGATAGCCTTTTATTAATTCCGGTAGGTATTCTTTTCGTGGTGGTGGGTGGGTGGTTGCTGTCATGGTGCACGTATTGGAGTGTTGTGTTGGGTTTCGTGAATGGTTGGTAGCTGTTATTTCTCAGGTTGAAAGTGACGTCGAGGAAGTTGACGGTTTGCTTGTTGGCTTCAATCGTGATCCGTAGGCCGTTCTCTTTGAAAATTTGGCATATGCGCTTCTTGGTATTCTCGCTGCTCCTTGGCGAGGCGCGACACACTGCCAGTCCGTCATCACGGTAAATACCAAGGTTCAGATTGAGGCTAGCGAGCTGGGAGAGGAGGAAACTCCCAACGAGTTCACACGTTTCTGCTCCGTCAAAACTTCCCATAGTGACGTCAAATGTTGCATTGTTCTTTTTTTGCCATGGTGTACTGTTGTGGATGAGAATGGAGTTTTTTGCGTGGATGATGATGTTTCTTTCGTTGCCTGTGATTGAGTCGTAGTCTGAGGCGAAGTCTAGTGCTTGAGTCAGTAGGTCTTGCGTGATGGAAGGGTAAAATTCTTCGATATCGAAGGAGATAAAGTTGTGCTGTTGTTTGTCTTGGATGTTGTTGAACCATTTGATTACTGCTGCTGTATTTCTCCATTGGTTGAGTGGTGTTTTGTCCTTGATTTTTGTGTTGACTCTGTCCAGGATTATTTTGCTGATTTTTCCTATTTCAGATTTAGTTGGGTTTATTAGTCGGCATGTTGGGTTATTTGCAAAGTTGGGTTTGTGGTCCTTCAATGTGATGAAGGCTTCCTTGTTGGCTGTGGCGTCCACCCTGTCCTCAATGTCCAGTTCAGCCGCGATCCTTTTATTTTCCAGGTGGATGTTCTGTAAGGTGTTGGGTTGCGCTTTTTTGTATGATTTGGTGATGCTTCTGTCCAGTAAGGTGTGGTGTTCCGGTATGTCCATTCTGTAGAAGTTTGTGGTTTTATCGGCAGCTATGAAGAGGTTGTTTACTTTCTTGATGCGCTCCTTGTCATTTTTCAGCTTGGTGAGGAGTGGGTTGCGGACTGGCTTGAATTTGACTGATTGTATCATTTTGAGCATGTCGTTCTCAAAATCCTTTAGTTCCTCAACTGTGGGTGGGTTCTTGGTAGATTTGAATCCGTAAGTTTTCTTTTGCGTTCCTTTTGTTTCAGGGTGGAGGAAAAAATGTGCTTTCCACCGCATCCTCCTTAGGAAGTGTTCCGTCTTTTCTATGAGCCTTAGCTTGTAGTCATTCTGCGCGGGTATGGGGATGTTCTTCGTGGAGTAGTCGATGTTGAATTTTTTCCATTTCTGATCGTCGTACAGTTGAATATTCAATAACATGGCAAATTCTTGCATCCAGCACACCTTACAATAGTGGTAATAAAAGATGCAACCTATGCTTGAAAGAGAAACTGTTTATTATTTACCGTCCAGACCTGTCATCCCTCAACAAGCGCAGCGAAATTGTAACAACATGCCGCCATAGACGGAAACACCTCCTAGGTAACACATGAGCCAATCACCACGCCCCTACGCCAGCCTGTACCCACCCACTCTGTGCCCTATATAAACCATGGTATGCGAATGCTCCCATTAAAATCTCCTGATGATTGAGGGTACCCCCCCTCATGAAACAGGCCTGTAGAGATGAAATAGTCTTGTGATTTTTTCCCCACACATACATATATTGCGCTCTACTACGGTATCGAGCACTATTTTTTTGGATAACCTTATTAAGACATATATATATATATGTCTTAATAAGGTTATCCCAAAAATTGTCAGGAGATTCTGATGATTGAGGGAACCCCTCATGAAACAGGCCTGTAGAGATGAAATAGTCTTAAGATATATATATATATATATATATATATGTCTTAATAAGGTTATCCAAAAAATAGTGCTTGATACCGTATCATCAGAATCTCCTGATGATTGAGGGAACCCCTCATGAAACAGGCCTGTAGAGATGAAGTAGTCTTGTGATTTTTTTTCCCACACATACATATATATATATATATATATATATATATATATATATATATATATATATATAAAAGAAATACTTGACTTGGTCAAGTGTTTCATATATATATATATATATAAGAAATACTTGACGTTCAGTGAATTCTAGCTATATATATGTGTGTATATATATATATACATATATATATTTTATTATATATATATATATATATATATATATATATATATATATATATATATATATATATATATATATATATATATATATATATTTATATATATATATATATATATATATATATATCCATCCATCCATTTTCTACCGCTTATTCCCTTTGGGGTCGCGGGGGGCGCTGGAGCCTATCTCAGCTACAATCGGGCGGAAGGCGGGGTACACCCTGGACAAGTCGCATATATAAAATAAATACTTGAATTTCAGTGTTCATTTATTTACATATATACATTACACATATGCACTAGATGGCAGTATTGTCCTGTTTAAGAGTGTCACAACATTGCTGTTTACGGCAGACAAACTGCTTTACGGTATACAAAAAAGTGACTGCTGTTGTTGTGTGTTGTTGCCACGCTGGGAGGACGTTAATGAAACTGCCTAACAATAAACCCACATAAGAAACCAAGAACTCGCGCCTCCATCATTCTATAGTTACAACGTGATTGGGCAGGTATGCTTTTTTTATATTGTGGAGGACCTGAGTCCGCCTGAATTTCGGGAGAAAATTTGTCCCGGGAGGTTTTCGGGAGAGGCGCTGAATTTCGGGAGTCTCCCGGAAAATCCGGGAGGGTTGGCAAGTATGACTAATATACAAGTTATAACTTTAAATTATTTTTTATTAACTGTCACAAAAATTACTAATATAAAAGTTCCATCCATCCATCCATCTATTTTCTACCGCTTGTCCCTTTCAAGGTCGCGGGGTGTGCTGGAGCCTATCTCCAGCACACCCTGCGACCCTGGACAAGTCGCCACCTCATCACAGTAACATTAAGTTAAAAAGTACCAATGATTGTCACAACACACACTAGGTGTGGCAAAATTATTCTCTGCATTTGACCCCATCACCCTTGATCACCCCCTGGGAGGTGAGGGGAGTAGTGAGCAGCAGCGGTGGCCGCGCCCGGTAATCATTTTTGGTGATTTAACCCCCAATTCCAACCCTTTGATGCTGAGTGCCAAGCAAGGTGGTAATGGCTCCCATTTTTATAGTCTTTGGTATGACTTATAACTTATACAGGTAAAAGCCAGTAAATTAGAATATTTTGAAAAACTTGATTTATTTCAGTAATTGCATTCAAAAGGTGTAACTTGTACATTATATTTATTCATTGCACACAGACTGATGCATTCAAATGTTTATTTCATTTAATTTTGATGATTTGAAGTGGCAACAAATGAAAATCCAAAATTCCGTGTGTCACAAAATTAGAATATTACTTAAGGCTAATACAAAAAAGGGATTTTTAGAAATGTTGGCCAACTGAAAAGTATGAAAATGAAAAATATGAGCATGTACAATACTCAATACTTGCTTGGAGCTCCTTTTGCCTCAATTACTGCGTTAATGCGGCGTGGCATGGAGTCGATGAGTTTCTGGCACTGCTCAGGTGTTATGAGAGCCCAGGTTGCTCTGATAGTGGCCTTCAACTCTTCTGCGTTTTTGGGTCTGGCATTCTGCATCTTCCTTTTCACAATACCCCACAGATTTTCTATGGGGCTAAGGTCAGGGGAGTTGGCGGGCCAATTTAGAACAGAAATACCATGGTCCGTAAACCAGGCACGGGTAGATTTTGCGCTGTGTGCAGGCGCCAAGTCCTGTTGGAACTTGAAATCTCCATCTCCATAGAGCAGGTCAGCAGCAGAAAGCATGAAGTGCTCTAAAACTTGCTGGTAGATGGCTGCGTTGACCCTGGATCTCAGGAAACAGAGTGGACCGACACCAGCAGATGACATGGCACCCCAAACCATCACCCAACTATGCAAATTTTGCATTTCCTTTGGAAATCGAGGTCCCAGAGTCTGGAGGAAGACAGGAGAGGCACAGGATCCACGTTGCCTGAAGTCTAGTGTAAAGTTTCCACCATCAGTGATGGTTTGGGGTGCCATGTCATCTGCTGGTGTCGGTCCACTCTGTTTCCTGAGATCCAGGGTCAACGCAGCCGTCCACCAGCAAGTTTTAGAGCACTTCATGCTTCCTGCTGCTGACCTGCTCTATGGAGATGGAGATTTCAAGTTCCAACAGGACTTGGCGCCTGCACACAGCGCAAAATCTACCCGTGCCTGGTTTACGGACCATGGTATTTCTGTTCTAAATTGGCCCGCCAACTCCCCTGACCTTAGCCCCATAGAAAATCTGTGGGGTATTGTGAAAAGGAAGATGCAGAATGCCAGACCCAAAAACGCAGAAGAGTTGAAGGCCACTATCAGAGCAACCTGGGCTCTCATAACACCTGAGCAGTGCCAGAAACTCATCGACTCCATGCCACGCCGCATTAACGCAGTAATTGAGGCAAAAGGAGCTCCAACCAAGTATTGAGTATTGTACATGCTCATATTTTTCATTTTCATACTTTTTAGTTGGCCAACATTTCTAAAAATCCCTTTTTTGTATTAGCCTTAAGTAATATTCTAATTTTGTGACACACGGAATTTTGGATTTTCATTTGTTGCCACTTCAAATCATCAAAATTAAATGAAATAAACATTTGAATGCATCAGTCTGTGTGCAATGAATAAATATAATGTACAAGTTACACCTTTTGAATGCAATTACTGAAATAAATCAAGTTTTTAAAAATATTCTAATTTACTGGCTTTTACCTGTATACAAGTTAAAATTATTTTATTAACTGTCACAAACATTGCACGTTATAACTTTAAATTATTTCATTAACTGACACAAACATGACTTATATACAATATATTATAACTTTAAATTATTTTTATTGATCAACAACTGACACAAACATGAATAATATACAAGTTATTATAACTTATATATTAGTCATGTTTGTGACAATTAATACAATCATTTCAAGTTATTATAACTGAATTATTTTATTAACCGTCACAAACATAACTAATATATAAGTTATAACTTTAAATTACTTTATTAACTGACACAAACATGACTAAAATACAAGTCATAACTGAGTTATTTTCTTAACTGACAAAAACATTACTAATATACAAGTTATTATAACTTAAAATTATTTTATTTATCAAGTGACAAACACTCCATCCATCCATCCATCTTCTTCCGCTTATCCGAGGTCGGGTCGCGGGGGCAGCAGCCTAAGCAGGGAAGCCCAAGACTTCCCTCTCCCCAGCCACTTCGTCCAGCTCCTCCCGGGGGATCCCGAGGCGTTCCCAGGCCAGCCGGGAGACATAGTCTTCCCAACGTGTCCTGGGTCTTCCTCGTGGCCTCCTACCGGTCGGACATGCACCTTAGGGAGGCGCTCGGGTGGCATCCTGACCAGATGCCCGAACCACCTCATCTGGCTCCTCTCCATGTGGAGGAGCAGCGGCTTTACTTTGAGCTCCCCCCGGATGACAGAGCTTCTCACCCTATCTCTAAGGGAGAGCCCCGCCACCCGGCGGAGGAAACTCATTTCGGCCGCTTGTACCCGTGATCTTGTCCTTTCGGTCATAACCCAAAGCTCATGACCATAGGTGAGGATGGGAACGTAGATCGACCGGTAAATTGAGAGCTTTGCCTTCCGGCTCAGCTCCTTCTTCACCACAACGGATCGATACAGCGTCCGCATTACTGAAGACGCCGCACCGATCCGCCTGTCGATCTCACGATCCACTCTTCCCTCACTCGTGAACAAGACTCCGAGGTACTTGAACTCCTCCACTTGGGGCAAGATCTCCTCCCCAACCCGGAGATGGCACTCCACCCTTTTCCGGGCGAGAACCATGGACTCGGACTTGGAGGTGCTGATTCTCATCCCAGTCGCTTCACACTCGGCTGCGAACCGATCCAGTGAGAGCTGAAGATCCTGGCCAGATGAAGCCATCAGGACCAAATCATCTGTAAAAAGCAGAGACCTAATCCTGCAGCCACCAAACCAGATCCCCTCAACGCCTTGACTGCGCCTAGAAATTCTGTCCATAAAAGTTATGAACAGAATCGGTGACAAAGGGCAGCCTTGGCGGAGTCCAACCCTCACTGGAAACGTGTCCGACTTACTGCCGGCAATGCGGACCAAGCTCTGACACTGATCATACAGGGAGCGGACCGCCACAATCAGACAGTCCGAAACCCCGTACTCTCTGAGCACTCCCCACAGGACTTCCCGAGGGACACGGTCGAATGCCTTCTCCAAGTCAACAAAGCACATGTAGACTGGTTGGGCAAACTCCCATGCACCCTCAAGGACCCTGCCGAGAGTATAGAGCTGGTCCACAGTTCCACGACCAGGACGAAAACCACACTGTTCCTCCTGAATCCGAGGTTGGACTATCCGGCGTAGCCTCCTCTCCAGTACACCTGAATAGACCTTACCGGGAAGGCTGAGGAGTGTGATCCCACGATAGTTAGAACACACCCTCCGGTTCCCCTTTTTAAAGAGAGGAACCACCATCCCGGTCTGCCAATCCAGAGGTACCGCCCCCGATGTCCACGCGATGCTGTGACAAACACTACTATTATAAAAGTTATAACTTAAAATGATTTTATTGATTGTCATGTAAAGTCTGTCGCCTGTGCATCGGCTGGGAACATCTCTACGCTGCTGACCCGTCTCCGCTCGGGATGGTGTCCTGCTGGCCCCACTATGGACTGGACTCTTACTATTATGTTGGATCCACTATGGACTGGACTCTCACAATATTATGTCAGACCCACTCGACATCCATTGCTTTCGGTCTCCCCTAGAGGGGGGGGGGGGGGGGTTACCCACATATGCGGTCCTCTCCAAGGTTTCTCATAGTCATTCACATCGACGTCCCACTGGGGTGAGTTTTTCCTTGCCCGTATGTGGGCTTTGTACCGAGGATGTCGTTGTGGCTTGTGCAGCCCTTTGAGACACTTGTGATTTAGGGCTATATAAATAAAGATTGATTGATTGATTGAAAGTCAACATCACTAATAAGATCAACATGATTATCACTTTAGATACTATTGTATTTGTTTATAAATGATAGAAATGTATATATTTAACCCTAGTGGCACTGACGAGTCGTGGAACTGCCATCTTGAAAGGGGCAACATCTCCATCAGGCGTAATGCAGTGTCAGCACATTTAATCCATCATGGCTGATTTTCATATTAGTTTACAACACAATTTGGCAGGTGTGCACAAATACAGTACCATCATCTTCCATTCTCAAAAAACAACCCGTAGTAGAGTTCACTTTTGAGGTGTGAAAAGGTTTTCCACACATTTGAGCAAGAACATGCAGAACAATCCCTGTTGATGTTTCTGCTGCTGAAAGACCAGTAGATGCCCCTTTCAAGATGGCTGCCAAATGTCCTGCGCCCCAGCAGCCAATGTGGAGTCTATGTCATAATAATAATAATAATAATAATTAAAGCTGCAAGCAGCGTTGGCCGGGCCCGCGTATTTGGCAGGTGCTAGTCCTAAGTGTCCCAATACTTTTGTCTACTTTTAGTCTGAAGTGTCCCAAGACTTTTGTCTAGTGTACCTACCTTGTCTGCATTGTGTGGGCACGTTGGTGCTTCCTGCTTTTAAGCAGCCATCTTACAAAAACAGCAGTGCAGCAGCATCAGCGCAGTGGTTCTTTGAAGGCTCATAAAATCAAAACCGGAGCAGGTATCACAACTCTTTCGCCAACTTTTAATCAGAAGGGGTCAATCTCTCTCCTGTGTTAGTTTGAAGCCGAAACAACAAACGCGCTCAGAGGAGATAATTTTTGAAGAAAGGTGACCGGTTTTTACAAAAAAGTTGTGTTGAAGGGGGAATAGCAAACTTCGTGTTGATTTTTGCTGGGGGTAGTCAATTTATGAAATGTAGGTGTAAGTGAGACCTACGGAGAGGTTTTTGTTTCATGTCTCTCCGACCTTCCCAGTGGTAGTTACAGGCAGTTTTGTAATTTTTTTCTTCCGAGGAGCAGTTTTTTCTCCGTTTTATTAAAAAAATTCTGTAGAGCGCAATTTTTGAATTTGGGGTTAGTTTTTTTTATTAGATAACAGTTTTTGCCAGTCCTGATGTGTGCGTTCAGTTTGGTGAGTTTTGAAGCATGTTAAGGGGGTCAAATTACAGCTGAAAGAGGCAAAAGTGACTGATTTTACTAAAATTTAGTGTTGAAGGGGGAATAGTAAACTTCCTGTAGATTTTTGCCCGAGAAAATAAATTAATAAAATTTAAGTCTAAGTGAGACCTACATAGAGGTTTTTGTTTCATGTCTCTACGACATTCGTACGGGGAGTTAGAACAAGTTTACTTGGTAGGGGGCGCTAGAGCGCAATTTTGAGTTTTGGGGTTTGGTATTTTTACCAAAGAGTTTTGTTCGAGTTTTTTTATGTGTGCGTCAAATTTGGTGAGTTTTGAAGCATGTTAAGGGGGTGAAAGTAGTGCGCAAAGCTGCGGAACAATAAGAAAGAATAATAATAATTAAAGCTGCAAGCAGCGTTGTTCGGGCCCGCGTATTTGGCAGGTGCTAGTCCTAAGTGTCCCAATACTTTTGTCTACTTTTAGTCTGAAGTGTCCCAAGACTTTTGTCTAGTGTACCTACCTTGTCTGCATTGTGTGGGCACGCTGGTGCTTCCTGCTTTTGAGCAGCCATCTTACAAAAACAGCACCGCAGGAGCATCAGTGCAGCGGGTCTTTGAAGGGTCATAAAATCAAAACCGGAGCAGGTATCACAACTCTTTCACCAACTTTTAATCAGAAGGGTTCAATCTCTCTCCTGTGTTAGTTTGAAGCCGAAACGACAAACGCGCTCAGAGGGGATAGATTTTGAAGGAAGGTGACCGGTTTTTCCAAAAAAATTGTTTTGAAGGGGGAATAGCAAACTTCCTGTTGATTTTTGCTGGGGGTTGTCAATTTATGAAATGTAGGTTTAAGTGAGACCTACATAGAGGTTTTTGTTTCATGTCTCTCCGACCTTCCCAGGGAGAGTTACAGGCAGTTGTGTAAGATTTTTCATCCGAGGAGCAGTTTTTTGTGCGTTTTATAAAAAAATTGCTGTAGAGCACAATGTTTAGATTTGGGGTTAGTTTATTTCATTAGATCACAGTTTTAGCCAGTCCTGATGTGTGTGTTCAGTTTGGTGAGTTTTGAAGCATGTTAAAGGGGTCAAATTACAGCTCAAAGAGGCAAAAGTGACTGTTTTTAGTACTTTTTTGTATTGAAGGGGGAATTGCCAACTTCCTGTAAATTTTAGCCCGAGAATGTACCATTATGAAAGTTAGGTCTGAGTCAGACCTACATAGAGGTTTTTGTTTCATGTCTTTCCGACCTTCCTAGTGGGAGTTACAGGCAGTCTAGTTTTTGTTTTCCCTAGGGGGCGCTAGAGCGCAATTTTGTTTTTTGCGGTTCAGTTTTTTTACTAAAAGACAATTTTCGCAGGTCCTGATGGGTGGGTCAAATATGGTGAGTTTGAAGCATGTTAAGTGGGTCAAATTAGTGCTCAAAGAGGCGGCGGAAGAATAATAAAGAATTAAAGCTGCAAGCAGCGTTGGACGGGCCCGCGTATTTGGCAGGTGCTAGTCCTAAGTGTCCCAATACTTTTGTCTACTTTTAGTCTGAAGTGTCCCAAGACTTTTGTGTAGTGTACCTACCTTGTCTGCATTGTGTGGGCACGTTGGTGCTTCCTGCTTTTGAGCAGCCATCTTACAAAAACAGCAGTGCAGCAGCATCAGCGCAGCGGTTCTTTGAAGGCTCATAAAATCAAAACCGGAGCAGTTATAAAAAAACTGTTCTGTTAATTTATACACAAGGGTTTAATCTCTCTCCTGTGTTAGTTTGAAGCCGAAACGACAAACGCGCTCAGAGGAGATAGATTTTGAAGGAAGGTGACCGGTTTTTCCAAAAAAATTGTTTTGAAGGGGGAATAGCAAACTTCCTGTTGATTTTTGCTGGGGGTTGTCAATTTATGAAATGTAGGTTTAAGTGAGACCTACATAGAGGTTTTTGTTTCATGTCTCTCCGACCTTCCCAGGGAGAGTTACAGGCAGTTTTGTCCGTTTTTTCATCCGAGGAGCAGGTTTTTCTCCGTTTTATTCAAAAACTGCTGTAGAGCGCAATTTTTAAATTTGGGGTTAGGTTTCTTTATTAGATCGCAATTTTTGCCAGTCCTGATGTGTGCGTTCAGTTCGGTGAGTTTTGAAGCATGTTAAGGGGGTCAAATTACAGCGTAAAGAGGCAAAAGTTACTGTTTTTAGTACTTTTTTGTCTTGAAGGGGGAATTGCCAACTTCCTGTTGATTTTTGCCCGAGGATATACAGTTATGAAAACTAGGTCTAAGTCAAACCTACATACAGGTTTTTGTTTCATGTCTCTCCGATCTTCCTAGTGGGAGATATAGGCAGTCTAGTTTTTTTTTCTCCTAGGGGGCGCTAGAGCGCAATTTTGAGTTTTGGGGTTCGGTTTTTTTTTAAAAAGGTAATTTTCGCAGGTCCTGATGTGTGGGTCAAATATGGTGAGTTTTGAAGCATGTTAAGTGGGTCAAATTACAGTTTGTTGTGGCGGCGGAAGAATAAAGAATAATAAAACCTTACAAATTCAATAGGTCCTTATGTCCCATTGCATAAGGACTCCCTTTGGGAGTCCTTATACAATGGGCCATGCGGGCCCTAATAATTAAAGCTGCAAGCAGCGTTGGACGGGCCCGCGTATTTGGCAGGTGCTAGTCCTAAGTGTCCCAATACTTTTGTCTACTTTTAGTCTGAAGTGTCCCAAGACTTTTGTCTAGTGTACCTACCTTGTCTGCATTGTGTGGGCACGTTGGTGCTTCCTGCTTTTAAGCAGCCATCTTACAAAAAAAGCAGTGCAGCAGCATCAGCGCAGCGGTTCTTTGAAGGCTCATAAAATCAAAACCGGAGCAGTTATAAAAAAACTGTTCTGTTAATTTATACACAAGGGTTTAATCTCTCTCCTGTGTTAGTTTGAAGCCGAAACGACAAACGCGCTCAAAGGAGATAGAATTTGAAGGAAGGTGACCGGTTTTTCCAAAAAAATTGTTTTGAAGGGGGAATAGCAAACTTCCTGTTGATTTTTGCTGGGGGTTGTCAATTTATGAAATGTAGGTTTTTGTTTCATGTCTCTCCGACCTTCCCAGGGAGAGTTACAGGCAGTTGTGTAAGATTTTTCATCCGAGGAGCAGTTTTTTGTGCGTTTTATAAAAAAATTGCTGTAGAGCACAATTTTTAGATTTGGGGTTAGTTTATTTCATTAGATCACAGTTTTAGCCAGTCCTGATGTGTGTGTTCAGTTTGGTGAGTTTTGAAGCATGTTAAAGGGGTCAAATTACAGCTCAAAGAGGCAAAAGTGACTGTTTTTAGTACTTTTTTGTATTGAAGGGGGAATTGCCAACTTCCTGTAGATTTTAGCCCGAGAATGTACCATTATGAAAGTTAGGTCTGAGTCAGACCTACATAGAGGTTTTTGTTTCATGTCTTTCCGACCTTCCTAGTGGGAGTTACAGGCAGTCTAGTTTTTTTTTTTCCTAGGGGGCGCTAGAGCGCAGTTTTGTTTTTTGCGGTTCAGTTTTTTTACTAAAAGACAATTTTCGCAGGTCCTGATGTGTGGGTCAAATATGGTGAGTTTTGAAGCATGTTAAGTGGGTCAAATTAGTGCTCAAAGAGGCGGCGGAAGAATAATAAAGAATTAAAGCTGCAAGCAGCGTTGGACGGGCCCGCGTATTTGGCAGGTGCTAGTCCTAAGTGTCCCAATACTTTTGTCTACTTTTAGTCTGAAGTGTCCCAAGACTTTTGTCTAGTGTACCTACCTTGTCTGCATTGTGTGGGCACGTTGGTGCTTCCTGCTTTTAAGCAGCCATCTTGAGAAAACAGCAGCGCAGCAGGTCTTTGAAGGGTCATAAAATCAAAACCGGAGCAGGTATCACAAAACAGTTCTGTTAATTTATGCACAAGGGTTTAATCTCTGACCTGTGTTATTTTGAAGCCGAAACGACAAACGCGCTCAGAGGAGATAGTTTTTGAAGGAAGGTGACCGGTTTTTACAAAAAAATTGTTTTGAAGGGGGAATAGCAAACATCCTGTTGATTTTTGCTGGGGGTTGTCAATTAATGAAATGCAGGTCCAAGTGAGACCTACATAGAGGTTTTTGTTTCATGTCTCTCCGACCTTCCCAGTGGGAGTTACAAGCATTTTTGTCATATTTGTCATCCGAGGAGCAGTTTTTTGTGCGTTTTATTAAAAAATTGCTGTAGAGCACAATTTTTAGATTTGGGGTTAGGTTTTTTCATTATGAAGGGGGAATAGCCAACTTCCTGTTGATTTTAGCCCGAGAATGTACCATTATGAAAGTTAGGTCTGAGTCAGACCTACATAGAGGTTTTTGTTTCATGTCTTTCCGACCTTCCTAGTGGGAGTTACAGGCAGTCTAGTTTTTTTTCCCCCTAGGGGGCGCTAGAGCGCAATTTTGTTTTTTGCGGTTCAGTTTTTTTACTAAAAGACAATTTTCGCAGGTCCTGATGGGTGGGTCAAATATGGTGAGTTTTGAAGCATGTTAAGTGGGTCAAATTAGTGCTCAAAGAGGCGGCGGAAGAATAATAAAGAATTAAAGCTGCAAGCAGCGTTGTTCGGGCCCGCGTATTTGGCAGGTGCTAGTCCTAAGTGTCCCAATACTTTTGTGTACTTTTAGTCTGAAGTGTCCCAAGACTTTTGTGTAGTGTACCTACCTTGTCTGCATTGTGTGGGCACGTTGGTGCTTCCTGCTTTTGAGCAGCCATCTTACAAAAACAGCAGTGCAGCAGCATCAGCGCAGCGGTTCTTTGAAGGCTCATAAAATCAAAACCGGAGCAGTTATAAAAAAACTGTTCTGTTAATTTATACACAAGGGTTTAATCTCTCTCCTGTGTTAGTTTGAAGCCGAAACGACAAACGCGCTCAGAGGAGATAGATTTTGAAGGAAGGTGACCGGTTTTTCCAAAAAAATTGTTTTGAAGGGGGAATAGCAAACTTCCTGTTGATTTTTGCTGGGGGTTGTCAATTTATGAAATGTAGGTTTAAGTGAGACCTACATAGAGGTTTTTGTTTCATGTCTCTCCGACCTTCCCAGGGAGAGTTACAGGCAGTTGTGTAAGATTTTCCATCCGAGGAGCAGTTTTTTGTGCGTTTTATAAAAAAATTGCTGTAGAGCACAATTTTTAGATTTGGGGTTAGTTTATTTCATTAGATCACAGTTTTAGCCAGTCCTGATGTGTGTGTTCAGTTTGGTGAGTTTTGAAGCATGTTAAAGGGGTCAAATTACAGCTCAAAGAGGCAAAAGTGACTGTTTTTAGTACTTTTTTGTATTGAAGGGGGAATTGCCAACTTCCTGTAGATTTTAGCCCGAGAATGTACCATTATGAAAGTTAGGTCTGAGTCAGACCTACATAGAGGTTTTTGTTTCATGTCTTTCCGACCTTCCTAGTGGGAGTTACAGGCAGTCTAGTTTTTTTTTCCCTAGGGGGCGCTAGAGCGCAATTTTGTTTTTTGCGGTTCAGTTTTTTTACTAAAAGACAATTTTCGCAGGTCCTGATGGGTGGGTCAAATATGGTGAGTTTTGAAGCATGTTAAGTGGGTCAAATTAGTGCTCAAAGAGGCGGCGGAAGAATAATAAAGAATTAAAGCTGCAAGCAGCGTTGGACGGGCCCGCGTATTTGGCAGGTGCTAGTCCTAAGTGTCCCAATACTTTTGTCTACTTTTAGTCTGAAGTGTCCCAAGACTTTTGTCTAGTGTACCTACCTTGTCTGCATTGTGTGGGCACGTTGGTGCTTCCTGCTTTTAAGCAGCCATCTTGAGAAAACAGCAGCGCAGCAGCATCAGCGCAGCGGGTCTTTGAAGGGTCATAAAATCAAAACCGGAGCAGGTATCACAAAACAGTTCTGTTAATTTATGCACAAGGGTTTAATCGCTGACCTGTGTTATTTTGAAGCCGAAACGACAAACGCGCTCAGAGGAGATAGTTTTTGAAGGAAGGTGACCGGTTTTTACAAAAAAATTGTTTTGAAGGGGGAATAGCAAACATCCTGTTGATTTTTGCTGGGGGTTGTCAATTAATGAAATGCAGGTCCAAGTGAGACCTACATAGAGGTTTTTGTTTCATGTCTCTCCGACCTTCCCAGTGGGAGTTACAAGCATTTTTGTCATATTTGTCATCCGAGGAGCAGTTTTTTGTGCGTTTTATTAAAAAATTGCTGTAGAGCACAATTTTTAGATTTGGGGTTAGGTTTTTTCATTATGAAGGGGGAATAGCCAACTTCCTGTAGATTTTAGCCCGAGAATGTACCATTATGAAAGTTAGGTCTGAGTCAGACCTACATAGAGTTTTTTGTTTCATGTCTTTCCGACCTTCCTAGTGGGAGTTACAGGCAGTCTAGTTTTTTTTTTTTCCTAGGGGGCGCTAGAGCGCAATTTTGTTTTTTGCGGTTCAGTTTTTTTACTAAAAGACAATTTTCGCAGGTCCTGATGGGTGGGTCAAATATGGTGAGTTTTGAAGCATGTTAAGTGGGTCAAATTAGTGCTCAAAGAGGCGGCGCAAGAATAATAAAGAATTAAAGCTGCAAGCAGCATTGGTCGGGCCCGCGTATTTGGCAGGTGCTAGTCCTAAGTGTCCCAATACTTTTGTGTACTTTTAGTCTGAAGTGTCCCAATACTTTTGTGTAGTGTACCTACCTTGTCTGCATTGTGTGGGCATGTTGGTTATTCCTGCTTTTGAGCAGCCATCTTAAAAAAACAGCACCGCAGCAGCATCAGCGCAGCGGGTCTTTGAAGGGTCATAAAATCAAAACTGGAGCAGGTATTAAAAATCCCATCTATACTTTTAATCACAAGGGTTTTATCTCTCACCTGTGTTAGTTTGAAGGCAAAACGACAAACGCGCTCAGAGGAGATAGATTTTGAAGAAAGGTGACCGGTTTTTACAAAAATGTTGTTTTGAAGGGGGAATAGCAAACTTCCTGTTGATTTTTGCTGGGGGTTGTCAGTTTATGAAATGTAGGTCCAAGTGAGACCTACATAGAGGTTTTTGTTTCATGTCTCTCCGACCTTCCCATGGGGAGTTACAGGCAGTTTTGTATTTTTTTTCTTCCGAGGAGCAGTTTATCCGTTTTATTCAAAAATTGCTCTAGAGCGCAATTTTTGAATTTGGGGTTAGGTTTTTTCATTAGATCACAGTTTTTGCCAGTCCTGATGTGTGCGTTCAGTTTGGTGAGTTTTGAAGCATGTTAAGGGGGTCAAATTGCAGCTGAAAGAGGCAAAAGTGACTGTTTTTAGTACTTTTTTGTCTTGAAGGGGGAATTGCCAACTTTCTGTTGATTTTAGCCCGAGGATATACAATTGTGAAATGTAGATCTAAGTCAGACCTACATAAAGGTTTTTGTTTCATGTTTCTCCGACCTTCCTAGTGGGAGTTACAGGCAGCGTAGTTTTTTCTTCTTCCTAGGGGGCGCTAGAGCGCAATTTTGAGTTTTGGGGTTAGGTTTTTTTATTAAAAGGCAATTTTCGCAGGTCCTGATATGTGGGTCAAATATGGTGAGTTTTGAAGCATGTTAAGTGGGTCAAATTAGTGCTCAAAGAGGCGGCGGAAGAAGAAAGAAAGAATAATAAAACCTTAGAATAACAATAGGTCCTTATGTCCCATTGCATAAGGACTCCCTTCGGGAGTCCTTTTGCAATGGGCCATTGCGGGCCCTAATAAAGAATAAAACGAACGAATAACAATAGGTCCTTATGTCCCATTGCATAAGGACTCCCTGTGGGAGTCCTTTTGCAATGGGCCATTGCGGGCCCTAATAATGCAGAAGATGTTCATCATGCATCATGTTCTCCTGTCGTGCTGGCATGTTCCTCCCCGTCCTCACAGTAGTCGTCAGAGTAGTGACAACTTCCACGGGAACCATGCTCGTCTTCGTCCTCGCTGTCGTGACGTGAAGCTCCCTCCTCCTCCTCCTCCGCTCCCACAGCCTGGTCTTCATGGTCCAGGACCACCGTCTCCAAAGGGACGCCGTCCGACTGCGTCTGCTCGCTGGGCGACACGAGAGAAGAATGAGCGGACGTCCGCCGCGTCTTCATGGCCGTTGATGGCGGACCAACATTTACCCAGCGTCATCGTCGTCAACCTGGCGGCGACGCCATGACGCCGCCTTCCTGCCGAGGAAGTCCTCGCTCAGATGACATCCAAGCAGCGTGTTGGCGAAGCGCTTCTCTGCCGCCTGCTTGGCGTTCTTCTGTTGGTGGGACAAAGATGAGGAAGTACACCAGACCATCTACACCAAAACACTGGAAGTACATGAATTATATATATATATATATATATATATATATATATATTATACCTACTCAGTGGCATAGTGGTTAGAGTGTCCGCCCTGAGATGGGTAGGTTGTGAGTTCAAACCCCGGCCGAGTCATACCAAAGACTATAAAAATGGGAGCTATTACCTCCCTGATTGGCACTCGGCATCAAGGGTGGAAATTGGGGGTTAAATCACCAAAAATTATTCCAGGGCGCGGCACCGCTGTTGCTCACTGCTCACCTCACCAGTAGTATTAGTGTGTACGTCGTGTAGTATTGGTGTGTACGTCGTGTAGTATTAGGGTGTACGTCGTGTAGTATTAGGGTGTACGTCGTGTAGTATGGGTGTGTACGTCGGTAGTATGGGTTTGTACGTCGTGTAGTATGGGTGTGTACGTCGTGTAGTATGGGTGTGTACGTCGTGTAGTATGGGTGTGTACGTCGTGTAGTATGGGTGTGTACATTGTGTAGTATTAGTGTGTACGTCGTGTAGTATGGGTGTGTACGTCGGTAGTATGGGTTTGTACGTCGTGTAGTATGGGTGTGTACGTCGTGTAGTATGGGTGTGTACATTGGGTAGGATTAGTGTGTATGTCGTGTAGTATGGGTGTGTACGTCGTGTAGTATGGGTGTGTACATTGGGTAGGATTAGTGTGTATGTCGTGTAGTATGGGTGTGTACGTCGTGTAGTATGGGTGTGTACGTCGTGTAGTATGGGTGTGTACGTCGTGTAGTATGGGTTTGTACGTCGTGTAGTATGGGTTTGTACGTCGTGTAGTATGGGTTTGTACGTCGTGTAGTATGGGTGTGTACGTTGTGTAGTATTGGCGTGTACGTCACGTAGTATTAGCGTGTACGTCGTATAGAATTAGGGTGTACGTCGTGTAGTATTAGTGTGTATGTCGTGTAGTATTGGTGTGTACGTCGTGTAGTATTGGTGTGTACGTCGTGTAGTATTGGTGTGTACGTCGTGTCGTATAGTAATGGTGAGTACGTCGTGTAGTAATGGTGTGTACGTCGTGTAGTAATGGTGTGTACGTCGTGTAGTAATGGTGTGTACGTCGTGTAGTATGGGTGTGTACGTCGTGTAGTATGGGTGTGTACGTTGTGTAGTATGGGTTTGTACGTCGTGTAGTATGGGTTTGTACGTCGTGTAGTATGGGTGTGTACGTTGTGTAGTATTGGCATGTACGTCACGTAGTATTAGCGTGTACGTCGTATACTATTATGGTGTACGTCGTGTAGTATTAGTGTGTATGTCGTGTAGTATTGGTGTGTACGTCGTGTAGTATTGGTGTGTACGTCGTGTAGTATTGGTGTGTACGTCGTGTCGTATAGTAATGGTGAGTACGTCGTGTACTAATGGTGTGTACGTCGTGTAGTAATGGTGTGTACGTCGTGTAGTAATGGTGTGTACGTCGTGTAGTATTGGCGTGTACGTCACGTATTATTAGCGTGTACGTCGCGTAGTATTGGCATGTACGTCACGTAGTATTAGCGTGTACGTCGTATACTATTATGGTGTACGTCGTGTAGTATTAGAGTGTATGTCGTGTAGTATTGGTGTGTACGTCGTGTAGTATTGGTGTGTACGTCGTGTAGTATTGGTGTGTACGTCGTGTCGTATAGTAATGGTGAGTACGTCGTGTAGTAATGGTGTGTACGTCGTGTAGTAATGGTGTGTACGTCGTGTAGTAATGGTGTGTACGTCGTGTAGTATTGGCGTGTACGTCACGTATTATTAGCGTGTACGTCGCGTAGTATTGACATGTACGTCACGTAGTATTAGCGTGTACGTCGTATACTATTATGGTGTACGTCGTGTAGTATTAGTGTGTATGTCGTGTAGTATTGGTGTGTACGTCAAATAGTAATGGTGTGTACGTTGTGTAGTATGGGTGTGTACGTCGTGTCGTATGGGTGTGTGTGTGTACGTCGTATAGTAATGGTGTGTACGTCGTGTATGGGTATGTACGTTGTGTAGTATTGGCGTGTACGTCACGTAGTATTAGCGTGTACGTCGTCTAGTATTAGCGTGTACGTTGTGTAGCATTGGTGTGTACGTCGTGTAGTATTAGTGTGTAAATTGTGTAGTATTAGTGTGCACATAGTGTGTACATTGTGTGGTATTAGTGTGTACATTGTGTAGTATTAGTGTGCACATCATGTAGTATTAGTGTGTACATCGTGTAGTATTAGTGTGTACATTGTGTAGTATTAGTGTGTACATCGTGTAGTATTAGCGTGTACATCGTGTAGTATTAGTGTGTACATTGTGTAGTATTACTGTGTACATTGTGTAGTATTAGTGTGTACATTGTGTAGTATTAGTGTGTACATTGTGTAGTATTAGTGTGTACATTGTGTAGTATTAGTGTGTACATTGTGTAGTATTAGTGTGTACATAGTGTAGTATTAGTGTGTACATAGTGTAGTATTAGTGTGTAGATCGTGTAGTATTAGTGTGTAGATCGTGTAGTATTAGTGTGTAGATAGTGTAGTATTAGTGTGTACATAGTGTAGTATTAGTGTGTAGATTGTGTAGTATTAGTGTGTAATACTACACCTGAGCCACCTGCTCCAGGAGGAGGGGCCTCCCCTTGACTCGCTCCTTGATCTCCCTGATCTCCTGCCGGTACTCCTTCCTGCGCTGGCGGTCTTGCTTCCTGGACAGGGAGGGAGATTGTGGGCGTGGCCTGTGCAGCAGGTGCAGTCCTCCTCACCTGAATTCTGTAAGTTTGCCAGCGTGGGTCTGCGAGAGTGCCAGGTGGGGGTCGTGGGCGTGGGCGCGCGTCTGCACCAGCTTCTGGATCTTCTTCTGGCGCTCCTTCTGTGTCTCCTGGCGGCGCTCCTCCTCCTGCTCCGCCCTCCTCCTGCGCTCCAGCACCTGTCTGCTCACACAGGGACGGGTGAGGGGCGGGGACAGGTGTGGGGGTGGAGGGGCGGAGGGACACTGCGAGGGTGGGGGGGGGGGGCTCGGACTCAGACGCTGTGGAGGTGGCTAAGGTCTAGGCTGGCGGGGGGGAGGAGCCTGCTGAGGTACCTCACGGCTTCGTGGCGTTTCTTGGTGGCGTCGGTGATCCTGGCGGGAAGCAGCTCCATGCTGCCGGAGAGCGAAGAACACAGGCTGGAGTTCCTGGGGGAGTCCAAGTACGGCCATCGCAGCGAGCGCTCCTTCTCGCCGCCCGCCGTGACGCGTTGGCGGTGAGAGGACATCTGAGAGGTCCTCAAGGTGAAGGGCTCGCAGGTGGTGGTGGTCTTCACTTCTCTCCTCCTCTCCATGTTCTTCTGGAAGCGCTGGAAACTGGCCTCAAAGTCTGGAACCTCCTTGTTGATGTGGGGCTTGTGGGAGAAGGCCGCCAGGCCGCCATCTCGGCTCCTCCCTCCCGTCTGCTCGTGCGGCCGCTCCTCCTGCTGCCACTCGCCGGACGCGGCGGCGTACACCGACCGCGGCACCGGCTTGGCCTTGAAGGGCTTGAGGCGGTCCTGCTGGGCGGGCGGGGGCGGCTGGCGCTGCTCCTTCTTCAGCCGTTCCCTCTCCAGGAAGCTGAAGGGCTTGGAGAGCGTCCGCAGGTGGCGCTGCTCTCGCTCCCGCGCGCTCCTGCGGCGCTCCTCCTCGCGTTCCTTCAGCTCCTCGTAAAGCGGCAGGTGGACGTGGGCCGGCACCGGGCTGGCCCGGAACTTGTTCTGGCACTCGGTCAGCTCCTCCAGCTGCCGCCGCAGCTCCGCGTTCTCCAGTTCTACCTCGGAACGCGTCTTCATGCCGCGCCTGCGCCGCTCGGCCTCGCGCAGAGTCATGCGAAAAGGCTTGGGCACGGTGGGCACGGTGGGCCGGCGGCTCCGCCTCTTCTCTCTCTGCGGCCGCAGGTCCCTGTGGTCGCCCGGCAACGAGGAAGACAGGTGGCGGATGCGAGGCGAGAGCTGGAAGTCCTTCCACATGTTCTTAATGTAGTCTTTGGGCGAGAACAGCCGGCCTTTCTCCACGCCGTCCTCGTCAGAGTCCGAGGAGTCCGACGGCCCCGAACTTCTCCCCAGCTCCGCGGCCGAGTGCGACTTCCTCAGGCGGCGTGACGCCGGCACGCTACAAAGACATCACAGTTTGCTCACTCGGGACTCTTGATGGTCAATTCATTAGGTACACCATCGAATGCAAACATTCTTTTTTCACAGTTTTTACCAGATTCTACGGAGCCCCTAAAAGGGACAAAGGGGGAAATGTTTTTTTCATTATTTTTATTTATTTAATTATTTTTTTTAGACATGTCCAGCGCCCCCCCGCGACCCCGAAGGGAATAAGTGGTAGAAAATGGATGGATGGATGGATGTATCTCGTGCACACGAGAAACAATTAAAAAAAAAAAAAAATTCATAAAAAGTTTCTCGTGCGCACAAGAAACTTTTTATAAAATTATAAATAAATAAAAATATATATATAATTTTTATTTTTATTTATTTTTTAAACATGCCCCCCGCCACCCCGAAGGGAATAAGTGGTAGAAAATGGATGGATGGATGGATGTATCTCGTGCACACGAGAAACAATTTAAAAAAAAAAAACATTCATAAAAAGTTTATTTTTTTAATTTTTAGACATGTATCTCGTGCGCAGAAAAACTATCTCGTGCGCATGAGATACATGTCTAAAAATACATGTCTAAAAATGTTTTGTTTTTTTCGTGCGCACAAGAAACTTTTTATAAAGTTATAACAAAAAAACATTTAAAAAACATTTTTTAGACATGTATCTCATGCACACAAGAAACTATCTCGTGCGCAGTAGAAACTTTTTATAAAGTTATAACAAAAAACATTTTTAATTTTTTTTTTAGACATGTATCTCGTGCGCAGTAGAAACTTTTTATAAAGTTAAAACAAAAAAACATTAAAAACATTTTTTTTTAGACATGTACGCACAAGAAACTATCTCGTGCGCAGTAGAAACTTTTTATAAAGTTATAACAAAAAACATTTTTAATTTTTTTTTTTAGACATGTATCTCGTGCGCACAAGAAACTTTTTATAAAGTTATAACAAAAACATTTTTAATTTTTTTTTAGACATGTATCTCGTGCGCAGTAGAAACTTTTTATAAAGTTAAAACAAAAAAACATTAAAATACATTTTTTTTAGACATGTATCTCGTGCGCACAAGAAACTATCTCGTGCGCAGTAGAAACTTTTTATAAAGTTATAACAAAAACATTTTTAATTTTTTTTTAGACATGTATATCGTGCGCAGTAGAAACTTTTTGTAAAGTTATAACAAAAAAACATTAAAAACAATTTTTTTTAGACATGTATCTCGTGCGCACAAGAAACTATCTCGTGCGCAGTAGAAACTTTTTATAAAGTTAAAACAAAAAAACATTAAAATACATTTTTTTTAGACATGTATCTCGTGCGCACAAGAAACTATCTCGTGCGCAGTAGAAACTTTTTATAAAGTTATAACAAAAACATTTTAAATTTTTTTTAGACATGTATATCGTGCGCACAAGAAACTTTTTATAAAGTTATAACAAAAAAACATTAAAATAAATTTTTTTTAGACATGTATCTCGTGCGCACAAGAAACTATCTCGTGCGCAGTAGAAACTTTTTATAAAGTTATAACAAAAAACATTTTTAATTTTTTTTTTTAGACATGTATCTCGTGCGCACAAGAAACTTTTTATAAAGTTATAACAAAAACATTTTTAATTTTTTTTTAGACATGTATCTCGTGCGCAGTAGAAACTTTTTATAAAGTTAAAACAAAAAAACATTAAAATACATTTTTTTTAGACATGTATCTCGTGCGCACAAGAAACTATCTCGTGCGCAGTAGAAACTTTTTATAAAGTTATAACAAAAACATTTTTAATTTTTTTTTAGACATGTATATCGTGCGCAGTAGAAACTTTTTGTAAAGTTATAACAAAAAAACATTAAAAACAATTTTTTTTAGACATGTATCTCGTGCGCACAAGAAACTATCTCGTGCGCAGTAGAAACTTTTTATAAAGTTAAAACAAAAAAACATTAAAATACATTTTTTTTAGACATGTATCTCGTGCGCACAAGAAACTATCTCGTGCGCAGTAGAAACTTTTTATAAAGTTATAACAAAAACATTTTAAATTTTTTTTAGACATGTATATCGTGCGCACAAGAAACTTTTTATAAAGTTATAACAAAAAAACATTAAAATAAATTTTTTTTAGACATGTATCTCGTGCGCACAAGAAACTATCTCGTGCGCAGTAGAAACTTTTTATAAAGTTATAACAAAAACATATTTAATTTTTTTTAGACATGTATATCGTGCGCAGTAGAAACTTTTTATAAAGTTATAACAAAAAAACATTAAAAACTATTTTTTTTAGACATGTATCTCGTGCGCACAAGAAACTATCTCGTGCCCAGTAGAAACTTTTTATAAAGTTATAACAAAAACATTTTTAATTTTTTTTTAGACATGTATCTCGTGCGCAGTAGAAACTTTTTATAAAGTTAAAACAAAAAAACATTAAAATACATTTTTTTTAGACATGTATCTCGTGCGCACAAGAAACTATCTCGTGCGCAGTAGAAACTTTTTATAAAGTTATAACAAAAACATTTAAAATTTTTTTTTAGACATGTATCTCGTGCGCAGTAGAAACTTTTTATAAAGTTAAAACAAAAAAACATTAAAATAAATTTTTTTTAGACATGTATCTCGTGCGCAGTAGAAACTTTTTATAAAGTTATAACAAAAACATTTTAAATTTTTTTTTAGACATGTATCTCGTGCGCAGTAGAAACTTTTTATAAAGTTAAAACAAAAAAACATTAAAATAAATTTTTTTTAGACATGTATCTCGTGCGCACAAGAAACTATCTCGTGCGCAGTAGAAACTTTTTATAAAGTTATAACAAAAACATTTTTAATTTTTTTTTTAGACATGTATCTCGTGCGCAGTAGAAACTTTTTATAAAGTTAAAACAAAAAAACATTAAAATACAATTTTTTTAGACATGTATCTCGTGCGCACAAGAAATTATCTCGTGCGCAGTAGAAACTTTTTATAAAGTTATAACAAAAAACATTTTTAATTTTTTTTTTTAGACATGTATCTCGTGCGCACAAGAAACTTTTTATAAAGTTATAACAAAAAAACATTAAAATAAATTTTTTTTAGACATGTATCTCGTGCGCACAAGAAACTATCTCGTGCGCAGTAGAAACTTTTTATAAAGTTATAACAAAAACATTTTTAATTTTTTTTAGACATGTATATCGTGCGCAGTAGAAACTTTTTATAAAGTTATAACAAAAAAACATTAAAAACTATTTTTTTTAGACATGTATCTCGTGCGCACAAGAAACTATCTCGTGCGCAGTAGAAACTTTTTATAAAGTTATAACAAAAACATTTTTAATTTTTTTTTAGACATGTATCTCGTGCGCAGTAGAAACTTTTTATAAAGTTAAAACAAAAAAACATTAAAATAAATTTTTTTTAGACATGTATCTCGTGCGCACAAGAAACTATCTCGTGCGCAGTAGAAACTTTTTATAAAGTTATAACAAAAACATTTAAAAAATTTTTTTTAGACATGTATCTCGTGCGCAGTAGAAACTTTTTATAAAGTTAAAACAAAAAAACATTAAAATAAAAATTTTTTAGACATGTATCTCGTGCGCACAAGAAATTATCTCGTGCGCAGTAGAAACTTTTTATAAAGTTATAACAAAAAACATTTTTAATTTTTTTTTTTAGACATGTATCTCGTGCGCACAAGAAACTTTTTATAAAGTTATAACAAAAACATTTTTAATTTTTTTTTTAGACATGTATCTCGTGCGCAGTAGAAACTTTTTATAAAGTTAAAACAAAAAAACATTAAAATAATTTTTTTTTAGACATGTATCTCGTGCGCACAAGAAACTATCTCGTGCGCAGTAGAAAGTTTTTATAAAGTTATAACAAAAACATTTTTAATTTTTTTTAGACATGTATATCGTGCGCAGTAGAAACTTTTTATAAAGTTATAACAAAAAAACATTAAAAACTATTTTTTTTAGACATGTATCTCGTGCGCACAAGAAACTATCTCGTGCGCAGTAGAAACTTTTTATAAAGTTATAACAAAAAACATTTTTAATTTTTTTTTTAGACATGTATCTCGTGCGCACAAGAAACTTTTTATAAAGTTATAACAAAAAACAAAAACAATTTTTTTAATTTTTAGACATGTATCTCGTGCGCAGAAAAACTATCTCGTGCGCATGAGATACATGTCTAAAAATACATGTCTAAAAATGTTTTATTTTTTTTTCATGCGCACAAGAAACTTTTTATAAAGTTATAACAAAAAAACATTTAAAAAACATTTTTTAGACATGTATCTCGTGCGCACGAGAAATTATCTCGTGCGCAGTAGAAACTGTTTATAAAGTTATAACAAAAAACATTTTAAATTTTTTTTTAGACATGTATTTCGTGCGCGAAAGAAACTTTTTATAAAGTTATAACAAAAAAACAAAAACTATTTTTTTTATTTTTAGACATGCATCTCGTGCCCAGAAAAACTATCTCGTGCGCATGAGATACATGTCTAAAAATACATGTCTAAAAATGTTTTTTTTTTTTTCATGCGCACAAGAAACTTTTTATAAAGTTATAACAAAAAAACATTTAAAAAACATTTTTTAGACATGTATCTCGAGCGCAGTAGAAACTTTTTATAAAGTTATAACAAAAACATTTTTTATTTATTTTTTTAGACATGTATCTCGTGCGCACAAGAAACTTTTTATAAAGTTATAACAAAAACATTTTTAATTTTATTTTTAGACATGTATCTCGTGCGCAGTAGAAACTTTTTATAAAGTTAAAACAAAAAAACATTAAAATACATTTTTTTTAGACATGTATCTCGTGCGCACAAGAAACTATCTCGTGCGCAGTAGAAACTTTTTATAAAGTTATAACAAAAACATTTTAAATTTTTTTTTTAGACATGTATCTCGTGCGCAGTAGAAACTTTTTATAAAGTTAAAACAAAAAAACATTAAAATAAAAATTTTTTAGACATGTATCTCGTGCGCACAAGAAATTATCTCGTGCGCAGTAGAAACTTTTTATAAAGTTATAACAAAAAACATTTTTAATTTTTTTTTTAGACATGTATCTCGTGCGCACAAGAAACTTTTTATAAAGTTATAACAAAAACATTTTTAATTTTTTTTTTAGACATGTATCTCGTGCGCAGTAGAAACTTTTTATAAAGTTAAAACAAAAAAACATTAAAATAAATTTTTTTTAGACATGTATCTCGTGCGCACAAGAAACTATCTCGTGCGCAGTAGAAACTTTTTATAAAGTTATAACAAAAACATTTTTAATTTTTTTTAGACATGTATATCGTGCGCAGTAGAAACTTTTTATAAAGTTATAACAAAAAAACATTAAAAACTATTTTTTTTAGACATGTATCTCGTGCGCACAAGAAACTATCTCGTGCGCAGTAGAAACTTTTTATAAAGTTATAACAAAAAACATTTTTAATTTTTTTTTTAGACATGTATCTCGTGCGCACAAGAAACTTTTTATAAAGTTATAACAAAAAACAAAAACAATTTTTTTAATTTTTAGACATGTATCTCGTGCGCAGAAAAACTATCTCGTGCGCATGAGATACATGTCTAAAAATACATGTCTAAAAATGTTTTATTTTTTTTTCATGCGCACAAGAAACTTTTTATAAAGTTATAACAAAAAAACATTTAAAAAACATTTTTTAGACATGTATCTCGTGCGCACGAGAAATTATCTCGTGCGCAGTAGAAACTGTTTATAAAGTTATAACAAAAAACATTTTAAATTTTTTTTTAGACATGTATTTCGTGCGCGAAAGAAACTTTTTATAAAGTTATAACAAAAAAACAAAAACTATTTTTTTTATTTTTAGACATGCATCTCGTGCCCAGAAAAACTATCTCGTGCGCATGAGATACATGTCTAAAAATACATGTCTAAAAATGTTTTTGTTTTTTTCATGCGCACAAGAAACTTTTTATAAAGTTATAACAAAAAAACATTTAAAAAACATTTTTTAGACATGTATCTCGAGCGCAGTAGAAACTTTTTATAAAGTTATAACAAAAACATTTTTTATTTATTTTTTTAGACATGTATCTCGTGCGCACAAGAAACTTTTTATAAAGTTATAACAAAAACATTTTTAATTTTATTTTTAGACATGTATCTCGTGCGCAGTAGAAACTTTTTATAAAGTTAAAACAAAAAAACATTAAAATACATTTTTTTTAGACATGTATCTCGTGCGCACAAGAAACTATCTCGTGCGCAGTAGAAACTTTTTATAAAGTTATAACAAAAACATTTTAAATTTTTTTTTAGACATGTATATCGTGCGCAGTAGAAACTTTTTATAAAGTTAAAACAAAAAAACATTAAAATAAATTTTTTTTAGACATGTATCTCGTGCGCACAAGAAACTATCTCGTGCGCAGTAGAAACTTTTTATAAAGTTATAACAAAAAAACATTTTTAATTTTTTTTTTAGACATGTATCTCGTGCGCACAAGAAACTTTTTATAAAGTTATAACAAAAAAACAAAAACTATTTTTTTTTATTTTTAGACATGCATCTCGTGCCCAGAAAAACTATCTCGTGCGCATGAGATACACGTCTAAAAATACATGTCTAAAAATGTTTTTGTTTTTTTTCATGCGCACAAGAAACTTTTTATAAAGTTATAACAAAAAAACATTTAAAAAACATTTTTTAGACATGTATCTCGTGCGCAGTAGAAACTTTTTATAAAGTTATAACAAAAACATTTTTAATTTTTTTTTTAGACATGTATCTCGTGCGCACAAGAAACTTTTTATAAAGTTATAACAAAAACATTTTTAATTTTTTTTTTAGACATGTATCTCGTGCGCACAAGAAACTTTTTATAAAGTTATAACAAAAACATTTTTAATTTTTTTTTTAGACATGTATCTCGTGCGCACAGGAAACTTTTTATAAAGTTATAACAAAAACATTTTTTATTTTTTTTTTAGACATGTATCTCGTGCGCAGTAGAAACTTTTTATAAAGTTAAAACAAAAAAACATTAAAATAAATTTTTTTTAGACATGTATCTCGTGCGCACAAGAAACTATCTCGTGCGCAGTAGAAACTTTTTATAAAGTTATAACAAAAACATTTTTAATTTTTTTTTTAGACATCTCGTGCGCAGTAGAAACTTTTTATAAAGTTAAAACAAAAAAACATTAAAATAAATTTTTTTTAGACATGTATCTCGTGCGCACAAGAAACTATCTCGTGCGCAGTAGAAACTTTTTATAAAGTTATAACAAAAACATTTTTAATTTTTTTTTAGACATGTATCTCGTGCGCAGTAGAAACTTTTTATAAAGTTAAAACAAAAAAACATTAAAATAAAAATTTTTTAGACATGTATCTCGTGCGCACAAGAAACTATCTCGTGCGCAGTAGAAACTTTTTATAAAGTTATAACAAAAACATTTTTAATTTTTTTTTAGACATGTATATCGTGCGCAGTAGAAACTTTTTATAAAGTTATAACAAAAACATTTTTAATTTTTTTTTAGACATGTATCTCGTGCGCAGTAGAAACTTTTTATAAAGTTAAAACAAAAAAACATTAAAATACATTTTTTTTAACATGTATCTCGTGCGCACAAGAAACTATCTCGTGCGCAGTAGAAACTTTTTATAAAGTTATAACAAAAACATTTTTAATTTTTTTTTAGACATGTATATCGTGCGCAGTAGAAACTTTTTATAAAGTTATAACAAAAAACATTAAAAACAATTTTTTTTAGACATGTATCTCGTGCGCACAAGAAACTTTTTATAAAGTTATAACAAAAACATTTTTAATTTTTTTTTAGACATGTATCTCGTGCGCAGTAGAAACTTTTTATAAAGTTAAAACAAAAAAACATTAAAATAAATTTTTTTTAGACATGTATCTCGTGTGCACAAGAAACTATCTCGTGCGCAGTAGAAACTTTTTATAAAGTTATAACAAAAAAACATTTTTAATTTTTTTTTTAGACATGTATCTCGTGCGCACAAGAAACTTTTTATAAAGTTATAACAAAAAACAAAAACAATTTTTTAAATTTTTAGACATGTATCTCGTGCGCAGAAAAACTATCTCGTGCGCATGAGATACATGTCTAAAAATACATGTCTAAAAATGTTTTATTTTTTTTTCATGCGCACAAGAAACTTTTTATAAAGTTATAACAAAAAAACATTTAAAAAACATTTTTTAGACATGTATCTCGTGCGCACGAGAAATTATCTCGTGCGCAGTAGAAACTTTTTATAAAGTTAAAACAAAAAAACATTAAAATACATTTTTTTTAGACATGTATCTCGTGCGCACAAGAAACTATCTCGTGCGCAGTAGAAACTTTTTATAAAGTTATAACAAAAAACATTTAAAAATTTTTTTTTAGACATGTATTTCGTGCGCGAAAGAAACTTTTTATAAAGTTATAACAAAAAAACAAAAACTATTTATTTTTATTTTTAGACATGCATCTCGTGCCCAGAAAAACTATCTCGTGCGCATGAGATACATGTCTAAAAATACATGTCTAAAAATGTTTTTTTTTTTTTTTCATGCGCACAAGAAACTTTTTATAAAGTTATAACAAAAAAACATTTAAAAAACATTTTTTAGACATGTATCTCGTGCGCAGTAGAAACTGTTTATAAAGTTATAACAAAAAACATTTTAAATTTTTTTTTTTAGACATGTATTTCGTGCGCAAAAGAAACTTTTTATAAAGTTATAACAAAAAAACAAAAACTATTTTTTTTATTTTTAGACATGCATCTCGTGCCCAGAAAAACTATCTCGTGCGCATGAGATACATGTCTAAAAATACATGTCTAAAAATGTTTTATTTTTTTTTCATGCGCACAAGAAACTTTTTATAAAGTTATAACAAAAAAACATTTAAAAAATTTTTTTAGACATGTATCTCGTGCGCACGAGAAATTATCTCGTGCGCAGTAGAAACTGTTTATAAAGTTATAACAAAAAACATTTTTAATTTTTTTTTTTAGACATGTATCTCGTGCGCACAAGAAACTTTTTATAAAGTTATAACAAAAACATTTTTAATTTTTTTTTAGACATGTATCTCGTGCGCAGTAGAAACTTTTTATAAAGTTAAAACAAAAAAACATTAAAAACATTTTTTTTTAGACATGTACGCACAAGAAACTATCTCGTGCGCAGTAGAAACTTTTTATAAAGTTATAACAAAAAACATTTTTAATTTTTTTTTTTAGACATGTATCTCGTGCGCACAAGAAACTTTTTATAAAGTTATAACAAAAACATTTTTAATTTTTTTTTTAGACATGTATCTCGTGCGCAGTAGAAACTTTTTATAAAGTTAAAACAAAAAAACATTAAAATACTTTTTTTTTAGACATGTATCTCGTGCGCACAAGAAACTATCTCGTGCGCAGTAGAAACTTTTTATAAAGTTATAACAAAAAACATTTTTAATTTTTTTTTTTAGACATGTATCTCGTGCGCACAAGAAACTTTTTATAAAGTTATAACAAAAACATTTTTAATTTTTTTTTAGACATGTATATCGTGCGCAGTAGAAACTTTTTGTAAAGTTATAACAAAAAAACATTAAAAACAATTTTTTTTAGACATGTATCTCGTGCGCACAAGAAACTATCTCGTGCGCAGTAGAAACTTTTTATAAAGTTATAACAAAAAAACATTTTTAATTTTTTTTTAGACATGTATCTCGTGCGCACAAGAAACTTTTTATAAAGTTATAACAAAAAACAAAAACAATTTTTTTTATTTTTAGACATGTATCTCGTGCGCAGAAAAACTATCTCGTGCGCATGAGATACATGTCTAAAAATACATGTCTAAAAATGTTTTATTTTTTTTTCATGCGCACAAGAAACTTTTTATAAAGTTATAACAAAAAAACATTTAAAAAACATTTTTTAGACATGTATCTCATGCACACAAGAAACTATCTCGTGCGCAGTAGAAACTTTTTATAAAGTTATAACAAAAAACATTTTTAATTTTTTTTTTTAGACATGTATCTCGTGCGCACAAGAAACTTTTTATAAAGTTATAACAAAAACATTTTTAATTTTTTTTTTAGACATGTATCTCGTGCGCAGTAGAAACTTTTTATAAAGTTAAAACAAAAAAACATTAAAATAAATTTTTTTTAGACATGTATCTCGTGCGCACAAGAAACTATCTCGTGCGCAGTAGAAACTTTTTATAAAGTTATAACAAAAACATTTTTAATTTTTTTTTAGACATGTATATCGTGCGCAGTAGAAACTTTTTATAAAGTTATAACAAAAAAACATTAAAAACAATTTTTTTTAGACATGTATCTCGTGCGCACAAGAAACTATCTCGTGCGCAGTAGAAACTTTTTATAAAGTTATAACAAAAAACATTTTTAAATTTTTTTTTAGACATGTATCTCGTGCGCACAAGAAACTTTTTATAAAGTTATAACAAAAAAACAAAAACTATTTTTTTTATTTTTAGACATGCATCTCGTGCCCAGAAAAACTATCTCGTGCGCATGAGATACATGTCTAAAAATACATGTCTAAAAATGTTTTTTTTTTTTCATGCGCACAAGAAACTTTTTATAAAGTTATAACAAAAAAACATTTAAAAAACATTTTTTAGACATGTATCTCGTGCGCACGAGAAATTATCTCGTGCGCAGTAGAAACTGTTTATAAAGTTATAACAAAAAACATTTAAAATTTTTTTTTAGACATGTATTTCGTGCGCACAAGAAACTTTTTATAAAGTTATAACAAAAAACAAAAACAATTTTTTTTATTTTTAGACATGCATCTCGTGCCCAGAAAAACTATCTCGTGCGCATGAGATACATGTCTAAAAATACATGTCTAAAAATGTTTTTTTTTTTTTTTCATGCGCACAAGAAACTTTTTATAAAGTTATAACAAAAAAACATTTAAAAAACATTTTTTAGACATGTATCTCGTTAGAAACTGTTTATAAAGTTATAACAAAAAACATTTAACATTTTTTTTTTAGACATGTATTTCGTGCGCGAAAGAAACTTTTTATAAAGTTATAACAAAAAAACAAAAACTATTTTTTTTATTTTTAGACATGTATCTCGTGCGCAGAAAAACTATCTCGTGCGCATGAGATACATGTCTAAAAATACATGTCTAAAAATGTTTTTTTTTTTTTCATGCGCACAAGAAACTTTTTATAAAGTTATAACAAAAAAACATTTAAAAAACATTTTTTAGACATGTATCTCGTGCGCAGTAGAAACTGTTTATAAAGTTATAACAAAAAACATTTAAAATTTTTTTTTTAGACATGTATTTTGTGCGCGAAAGAAACTTTTTATAAAGTTATAACAAAAAACTAAAACTATTTTTTTTATTTTTAGACATGCATCTCGTGCCCAGAAAAACTATCTCGTGCGCATGAGATACATGTCTAAAAATGTTTTTTGTTTTTTTTCATGCGCACAAGAAACTTTTTATAAAGTTATAACAAAAAAACATTTAAAAAACATTTTTTAGACATGTATCTCGTGCGCAGTAGAAACTTTTTATAAAGTTATAACAAAAACATTTTTAATTTTTTTTTTAGACATCTCGTGCGCACGAGAAATTATCTCATGCGCAGTAGAAACTTTTTATAAAGTTATAACAAAAAAAAAAGTATTTTATGTTTTTTAGATACATGTCAAAAAATGTATTTATTTATTTATTTTTTTGTTATAACTTCATACAAAGTTTCTTGAGCGCACGAGATACATGTCTAAAAAATAAATAAATAAATAAATAAAAATTAAAAATTTTTTTTCCCCCATAGGGGCTCCGTATATTTCTGTACAACATTCACAAACAATTTCTATTGTGATTTATATTTCTTGTTTCTTGGATGTTTTGCTGTAAAGCAAAAGCTGTTGTTGGATGGTGTACCTAATGAAGTGTCCAGCCATGTTGTTTTTAGGAATAATCAAATGGTCCTGCTTTTAAAAGGCTTTGATGCTGTATAAAAGTATAAAATGGATCAAAAGAGCCATAGCGCCCCCTGTCAGGCCAAGCGCAGTAAGAATGGAGCACGGCGCTGACCTTTGAGCGGCGTCGCCGGCGTGCAGCTGCAACTTGTGGTGGTACATGTTCTCCAGCTCCGCCATGGTGCGCAGGTGGGCCTTTTTACTCTCCTCCAGCTTGCTGTAGTACTCCTCGTTGGAGAAGAAGATCTCACGCAGGTCCATGCGCTCCCTCTTCCACCGCGGGTAGTCTCCCTCGTACAAGGCGGGGCCCGGGTCCTCGGGCTCCACCTGGGGGAGGGGCAAATATATTATTCACTTGTGAATAATGCTGTATAATAGACTGTATTTACATTATTCACATGTGAATAATGCTGTATAATAGACTGTATTTATAGTATTCACATGTGAATAATGCTGTATAATAGACTGTATTTATGTTATTCACATGTGAATAATGCTGTATAATCAGGGGCGCCGCTAGGGATTTTGGGCCCCATGAAAAGAATCTTTACAGGGCCCCCAACACAGTGTCATTATTTTTTCTGTATTATAATTTCATCATCATTAGGGGCCTCTCTGGGCCCCCCTCCATCATGGGCCCGTAGAATCCGTCTCCTTTACCCCCCCTTTTCGGCGCCCCTGTGTATAATAGACTGTATTTATGTTATTCACATGTGAATAATGCTGTATAATAGACTATTTATATTATTCACATGTGAATAATGCTGTATAATACTGTATTTATATTATTCACGTGTGAATAACGCTGTATAATACTGTATTTATATTATTCACATGTGAATAATGCTGTATAATAGACTGTATTTATATTATTCACGTGTGAATAACGCTGTATAATACTGTATTTATATTATTCACATGTGAATAATGCTGTATAATAGACTGTATTTATATTATTCACATGTGAATAATGCTGTATAATAGACTGTATTTATGTTATTCACATGTGAATAATGCTGTATAATAGACTGTATTTATGTTATTCACATGTGAATAATGCTGTATAATAGACTGTATTTATATTATTCACATGTGAATAATGCTGTATAATAGACTGTATTTATGTTATTCACATGTGAATAATGCTGTATAATAGACTATTTATAGTATTCACATGTGTGTGAATAATGCTGTATAATAGACTGTATTTATGTTATTCACATGTGAATAATGCTGTATAATAGAGTGTATTTATATTATTCACATGTGAATAATGCTGTACAATAGACTGTATTTATGTTATTCACATGTGAATAATGCTGTATAATAGACTGTATTTATATTATTCACATGTGAATAATGCTGTATAATAGACTGTATTTATGTTATTCACATGTGAATAATGCTGTATAATAGATTATTTATAGTATTCACATGTGTGTGAATAATGCTGTATAATAGACTGTATTTATGTTATTCACATGTGAATAATGCTGTATAATAGAGTGTATTTATATTATTCACATGTGAATAATGCTATATAATAGACTGTATTTATGTTATTCACATGTGAATAATGCTGTATAATCAGGGGCGCCGCTAGGGATTTTGGGCCCCATGAAAAGAATCTTTACAGGGCCCCCAACACAGTGTCATTATTTTTTCTGTATTATAATTTCATCATCATTAGGGGCCTCTCTGGGCCCCCCTCCATCATGGGCCCCTAGAATCCGTCTCCTTTACCCCCCCCCTTTTCGGCGCCCCTGTGTATAATAGACTGTATTTATGTTATTCACATGTGAATAATGCTGTATAATAGACTATTTATATTATTCACATGTGAATAATGCTGTATAATACTGTATTTATATTATTCACGTGTGAATAACGCTGTATAATACTGTATTTATGTTATTCACATGTGAATAATGCTGTATAATAGACTGTATTTATGTTATTCACATGTGAATAATGCTGTATAATAGACTATTTATAGTATTCACATGTGTGTGAATAATGCTGTATAATAGACTGTATTTATGTTATTCACATGTGAATAATGCTGTATAATAGAGTGTATTTATATTATTCACATGTGAATAATGCTGTACAATAGACTGTATTTATGTTATTCACATGTGAATAATGCTGTATAATAGACTGTATTTATATTATTCACATGTGAATAATGCTGTATAATAGACTGTATTTATGTTATTCACATGTGAATAATGCTGTATAATAGACTATTTATAGTATTCACATGTGTGTGAATAATGCTGTATAATAGACTGTATTTATGTTATTCACATGTGAATAATGCTGTATAATAGAGTGTATTTATATTATTCACATGTGAATAATGCTATATAATAGACTGTATTTATGTTATTCACATGTGAATAATGCTGTATAATCAGGGGCGCCGCTAGGGATTTTGGGCCCCATGAAAAGAATCTTTACAGGGCCCCCAACACTGTCATTATTTTTTCTGTATTATAATTTCATCATCATTAGGGGCCTCTCTGGGCCCCCCTCCATCATGGGCCCCTAGAATTCGTCTCCTTTACCCCCCCTTTTCGGCGCCCCTGTGTATAATAGACTGTATTTATGTTATTCACATGTGAATAATGCTGTATAATAGACTATTTATATTATTCACATGTGAATAATGCTGTATAATACTGTATTTATATTATTCACGTGTGAATAACGCTGTATAATACTGTATTTATATTATTCACATGTGAATAATGCTGTATAATAGACTGTATTTATGTTATTCACATGTGAATAATGCTGTATAATAGACTATTTATAGTATTCACATGTGTGTGAATAATGCTGTATAATAGACTGTATTTATGTTATTCACATGTGAATAATGCTGTATAATAGAGTGTATTTATATTATTCACATGTGAATAATGCTGTATAATACTGTATTTATATTATTCACGTGTGAATAACGCTGTATAATACTGTATTTATATTATTCACATGTGAATAATGCTGTATAATAGACTGTATTTATGTTATTCACATGTGAATAATGCTGTATAATAGACTATTTATAGTATTCACATGTGTGTGAATAATGCTGTATAATAGACTGTATTTATGTTATTCACATGTGAATAATGCTGTATAATAGAGTGTATTTATATTATTCACATGTGAATAATGCTGTACAATAGACTGTATTTATGTTATTCACATGTGAATAATGCTGTATAATAGACTGTATTTATATTATTCACATGTGAATAATGCTGTATAATAGACTGTATTTATGTTATTCACATGTGAATAATGCTGTATAATAGACTATTTATAGTATTCACATGTGTGTGAATAATGCTGTATAATAGACTGTATTTATGTTATTCACATGTGAATAATGCTGTATAATAGAGTGTATTTATGTTATTCACATGTGAATAATGCTGTATAATCAGGGGCGCCGCTAGGGATTTTGGGCCCCATGAAAAGAATCTTTACAGGGCCCCCAACACAGTGTCATTATTTTTTCTGTATTATAATTTCATCATCATTAGGGGCCTCTCTGGGCCCCCCTCCATCATGGGCCCCTAGAATCCGTCTCCTTTACCCCCCCTTTTCGGCGCCCCTGTGTATAATAGACTGTATTTATGTTATTCACATGTGAATAATGCTGTATAATAGACTATTTATATTATTCACATGTGAATAATGCTGTATAATACTGTATTTATATTATTCACGTGTGAATAACGCTGTATAATACTGTATTTATATTATTCACATGTGAATAATGCTGTATAATAGACTGTATTTATGTTATTCACATGTGAATAATGCTGTATAATAGACTATTTATAGTATTCACATGTGTGTGAATAATGCTGTATAATAGACTGTATTTATGTTATTCACATGTGAATAATGCTGTATAATAGAGTGTATTTATATTATTCACATGTGAATAATGCTGTACAATAGACTGTATTTATGTTATTCACATGTGAATAATGCTGTATAATAGATTGTATTTATATTATTCACATGTGAATAATGCTGTATAATAGACTGTATTTATGTTATTCACATGTGAATAATGCTGTATAATAGACTATTTATAGTATTCACATGTGTGTGAATAATGCTGTATAATAGACTGTATTTATGTTATTCACATGTGAATAATGCTGTATAATAGAGTGTATTTATATTATTCACATGTGAATAATGCTATATAATAGACTGTATTTATGTTATTCACATGTGAATAATGCTGTATAATCAGGGGCGCCGCTAGGGATTTTGGGCCCCATGAAAAGAATCTTTACAGGGCCCCCAACACAGTGTCATTATTTTTTCTGTATTATAATTTCATCATCATTAGGGGCCTCTCTGGGCCCCCCTCCATCATGGGCCCCTAGAATCCGTCTCCTTTACCCCCCCTTTTCGGCGCCCCTGTGTATAATAGACTGTATTTATGTTATTCACATGTGAATAATGCTGTATAATAGACTATTTATATTATTCACATGTGAATAATGCTGTATAATACTGTATTTATATTATTCACGTGTGAATAACGCTGTATAATACTGTATTTATATTATTCACATGTGAATAATGCTGTATAATAGACTGTATTTATGTTATTCACATGTGAATAATGCTGTATAATAGACTATTTATAGTATTCACATGTGTGTGAATAATGCTGTATAATAGACTGTATTTATGTTATTCACATGTGAATAATGCTGTATAATAGAGTGTATTTATATTATTCACATGTGAATAATGCTGTACAATAGACTGTATTTATGTTATTCACATGTGAATAATGCTGTATAATAGACTGTATTTATATTATTCACATGTGAATAATGCTGTATAATAGACTGTATTTATGTTATTCACATGTGAATAATGCTGTATAATAGACTATTTATAGTATTCACATGTGTGTGAATAATGCTGTATAATAGACTGTATTTATGTTATTCACATGTGAATAATGCTGTATAACAGAGTGTATTTATATTATTCACATGTGAATAATGCTATATAATAGACTGTATTTATGTTATTCACATGTGAATAATGCTGTATAATCAGGGGCGCCGCTAGGGATTTTGGGCCCCATGAAAAGAATCTTTACAGGGCCCCCAACACAGTGTCATTATTTTTTCTGTATTATAATTTCATCATCATTAGGGGCCTCTCTGGGCCCCCCTCCATCATGGGCCCCTAGAATCCGTCTCCTTTACCCCCCCTTTTCGGCGCCCCTGTGTATAATAGACTGTATTTATGTTATTCACATGTGAATAATGCTGTATAATAGACTATTTATATTATTCACATGTGAATAATGCTGTATAATAGACTGTATTTATGTCATTCACATGTGAATAATGCTGTATAATAGACTATTTATATTATTCACATGTGAATAATGCTGTATAATACTGTATTTATATTATTCACGTGTGAATAACGCTGTATAATACTGTATTTATATTATTCACATGTGAATAATGCTGTATATTATTCACATGTGAATGATGCTGTATTATAGACTGTATTTATGTTATTCACATGTGAATAATGCTGTATATTATTCACATGTGAATGATGCTGTATAATAGACTGTATTTATGTTATTCACATGTGAATAATGCTGTATAATAGACTGTATTTATATTATTCACATGTGAATAATGCTGTATAATAGACTGTGTTTTTGTTATTCACACGTGAATAATGCTGGATAATAGACTGTATTCATATTATTCACATGTGAATAATGCTGTATAATAGACTGTATTTATGTTATTCACATGTCAATAATGCTGTATAATAGACTGTATTTATGTTATTCACATGTCAATAATGCTATATAACAGACTCTATTTGTTATTCACATGTGAATAATGCTGTATAATAGATTGTATTTATGTCATTCCCATGTGAATAATGAAGTGAAGTGTGAATTACATTTTTATAGCGCTTTTTCTCAAGTGACTAAAAGCGCTTTACATTGTGAAACCCAATATCTAAGTTACATTTAAAGCATTGTGGGTGGCACTGGGAGCACGTGGGTAAAGTGTCTTGCCCAAGGACACAACGGCAGTGACTAGGATGGCGGAAGCGGGGATCGAACCTGCAACCCCCATGTTGCTGGCACGGCCGCTCTACCAACCGAGCTATACATATAAATATATATATATATATATACATATATAATGCTGTATAATACTGTATTTATGTCATTCACATGTGAATAATGCTGTATAATAGACTGTATTTATATTATTCACATGTGAATAATGCTGTATAATAGACTGTCTTTATGTTATTCACATGTGAATAATGCTGTATAATAGACTGTATTTATGTTATTCACATGTGAATAATGCTGTATAATAGACTGTATTTATGTTATTCACATGTGAATAATGCTGTATAATAGACTGTATTTATGTTATTCACATGTGAATAATGCTGTATAATAGACTGTATTTATATTATTCACATGTGAATAATGCTGTATAATAGACTGTATTTATATTATTCACATGTGAATAATGTTGTATAATAGACTGTATTTATATTATTCACATGTGAATAATGTTTTATAATAGACTGTTTTTATATTATTCACATGTAAAAAAAATAAAAAAAAGTGTTTATTGTTTATTGTGAGCGAACTGTGGTGCTGAATTCCCCCCAGGGATCAATAAAGTACTTTCTATTCTATTCTAAAGGTCATGTTAGGGTGTTTGGCTACAAAGTGCCCACTCGAGCCTGCAGAGCTGGTCTCGGGTGTGAGCCTATTAGGGTATTTGGGGTGGAGGTGGAGCATATGGCCGACCCACCGGGGCGACTCAACATGGCGGCGTGAGATCAGCGCGACACAAAGGAGGAATGTGCGTGAACAAACAGGATAAAGGATTACACCCAGAATGTGGACTAACACAAACTAAAGGATGGGGGGGCCAGTTTGCTAGTTTTCACCTTCAAAACCAGGACAATATATAGATTTTTTTGTCAAAGAATTACAAAAGCAGTGAAGTTGTCACGTTGTGTAAATGGTAAATAAAAAGAGAATACAACAAATCCTTTTCAACTTATATTCAATTGAATAGACTGCAAAGACAAGATATAATATTATACAAACTATAATACTTCAAGGTATGAGCCTGAAAATGTGGTTTAAAATACTAGCATGCTAACATTAGCATCCATTCATCCATTTCCTACCGCTTGTCCCTTTCAGGGTCATTAAGTAGCAAAATAGGACTGAGAAGTATACCTACAAAATTAGCTAAAAAAAAAAAAGCTAGCATACTACATTAGCATGCTAACATGAATCATTTGTCGGGTAACAAAATATTGACACTGAAGTGAATAACTGCAAAATTAGCAAAAAAAAAGCTAGCATGCTAATATTTAATGCTAACAACTGTGAGCAGGTCATTAAAAAAGCTAGCATGCTAATATGCTAACAATTGTGTGTGGGTCATTAAAAAAGCTAGCATGCTAATATTAGAATGCTAACAACTGTGAGCAAGTTATTAAAAAAAGCTAGCATGCTATATTAGAATGCTAACAACTGTGAGCAGGTTATTAAAAATAGCTAGCATGCTAATATGCTAACAACTGTGAGCGGGTCATTAAAAAAAGCTAGCATGCTTATATTAGAATGCTAACAACTGTGAGCAGGTTATTAAAAAAAGCTAGCATGCTAATATGCTAATATTTGTGCGCGGGTCATTAAAAAAAAGCTAGCATGCTAATATTAGAATGCTAACAAATGTGAGCGGGTCATTAAAAAAAGCTAGCATGCTAATATGCTAACAATTGTGTGCGGGTCATTAAAAAAAGCTAGCATGCTAATATTAGAATGCTAACAACTGTGAGCAGGTTATTAAAAAAAGCTTGCATGCTAATATGCTAACAATTGTGTGCTGTTATTAAAAAATAGCTAGCATGCTAATATTACAATGCTAACAAATGTGAGCGGGTCATTAAAAAAAGCTAGCATGCTAATATGCTAACAATTGTGTGCGGGTCATTAAAAAAGCTAGCATGCTAAAATGCTAACAATTGTGTGCTGTTATTAAAAAATAGCTAGCATGCTAATATTAGAATGCTAACAACTGTGAGCAGGTTATTAAAAAAAGCTAGCATGCTAATATGCTAACATTTGTGCGCGGGTCATTAAAAAAAAGCTAGCATGCTAATATTAGAATGCTAACAAATGTGAGCGGGTCATTAAAAAAAGCTAGCATGCTAATATGCTAACAATTGTGTGCGGGTCATTAAAAAAAGCTAGCATGCTAATATTAGAATGCTAACAACTGTGAGCAGGTTATTAAAAAAAGCTTGCATGCTAATATGCTAACAATTGTGTGCTGTTATTAAAAAATAGCTATCATGCTAATATTACAATGCTAACAAATGTGAGCGGGTCATTAAAAAAAGCTAGCATGCTAATATGCTAACAATTGTGTGCGGGTCATTAAAAAAGCTAGCATGCTAAAATGCTAACAATTGTGTGCTGTTATTAAAAAATAGCTAGCATGCTAATATTAGAATGCTAACAACTGTGAGCAGGTTATTAAAAAAAAGCTAGCATGCTAATATGCTAACATTTGTGTGCGGGTCATTAAAAAAAGCTAGCATGCTAATATTACAATGCAAACAAATGTGAGCGGGTCATTAAAAAAAAGCTAGCATGCTAATATGCTAACAATTGTGTGCTGTTATTAAAAAATAGCTAGCATGCTAATATTAGAATGCTAACAACTGTGAGCAGGTTATTAAAAAAAGCTAGCATGCTAATATGCTAACAATTGTGTGCGGGTCATTAAAAAAGCTAGCATGCTAATATGCTAACAATTGTGTGCTGTTATTAAAAAATAGCTAGCATGCTAATATTAGAATGCTAACAACTGTGAGCAGGTTATTTAAAAAAAAGCTAGCATGCTAATATGCTAACATTTGTGTGCGGGTCATTAAAAAAAGCTAGCATGCTAATATTACAATGTTAACAAATGTGAGCGGGTCATTAAAAAAAGCTAGCATGCTAATATGCTAACAATTGTGTGCTGTTATTAAAAAATAGCTAGCATGCTAATATTAGAATGCTAACAACTGTGAGCAGGTTATTTAAAAAAAAGCTAGCATGCTAATATGCTAACATTTGTGTGCGGGTCATTAAAAAAAGCTAGCATGCTAATATTACAATGTTAACAAATGTGAGCGGGTCATTAAAAAAGCCAGCATGCTAATATGCTAACAATTGTGTGCTGTTATTAAAAAATAGCTAGCATGCTAATATTAGAATGCTAACAACTGTGAGCAGGTTATTTAAAAAAAAGCTAGCATGCTAATATGCTAACATTTGTGTGCGGGTCATTAAAAAAGCTAGCATGCTAATATGCTAACAATTGTGTGCTGTTATTAAAAAATAGCTAGCATGCTAATATTAGAATGCTAACAACTGTGAGCAGGTTATTTAAAAAAAAGCTAGCATGCTAATATGCTAACATTTGTGTGCGGGTCATTCAAAAAAGCTAGCATGCTAATATTACAATGTTAACAAATGTGAGCGGGTCATTAAAAAAGCTAGCATGCTAATATGCTAACAATTGTGTGCTGTTATTAAAAAATAGCTAGCATGCTAATATTAGAATGCTAACAACTGTGTGCGGGTTATTAAAAAAAGCTAGCATGCTAATATTACAATGCAAACAAATGTGAGCGGGTCATTAAAAAAAAGCTAGCATGCTAATATTAGAATGCTAACAACTGTGAGCGGGTCATTAAAAAAAGCTAGCATGCTAATATGCTAACAATTGTGTGCTGTTATTAAAAAATAGCTAGCATGCTAATATTAGAATGCTAACAACTATGAGCGGGTCATTAAAAAAAGCTAGCATGCTAATATACTAACAATTGTGTGTGGGTCATTAAAAAAAGCTAGCATGCTAATATGCTAACAATTGTGTGCTGTTATTAAAAAATAGCTAGCATGCTAATATTAGAATGCTAACAACTGTGAGCAGGTTATTAAAAAAAAAGCTAGCATGCTAATATGCTAACATTTGTGTGCGGGTCATTAAAAAAAGCTAGCATGCTAATATTACAATGCTAACAAATGTGAGCGGGTCATTAAAAAAGCTAGCATGCTAATATACTAACAACTGTGTGCTGTTATTAAAAAATAGCTAGCATGCTAATATTAGAATGCTAACAACTGTGAGCAGGTTATTAAAAAAAAGCTAGCATGCTAATATGCTAACATTTGTGTGCGGGTCATTAAAAAAAGCTAGCATGCTAATATTACAATGCTAACAAATGTGAGCGGGTCATTAAAAAAGCTAGCATGCTAATATGCTAACAATTGTGTGCTGTTATTAAAAAATAGCTAGCATGCTAATATTAGAATGCTAACAACTGTGAGCGGGTCATTAAAAAAAGCTAGCATGCTAATATGCTAACAATTGTGTGCTGTTATTAAAAAATAGCTAGCATGCTAATATTAGAATGCTAACAACTGTGAGCGGGTTATAAAAAAAAGCTAGCATGCTAATATGCTAACATTTGTGTGCGGGTCATTAAAAAAGCTAGCATGCTAATATGCTAACAATTGTGTGTTGTTATTAAAAAATAGCTAGCGTGCTAATATTAGAATGCTAACAACTGTGAGCAGGTTATTTTTAAAAAAGCTAGCATGCTAATATGCTAACATTTGTGTGCGGGTCATTAAAAAAAGCTAGCATGCTAATATTACAATGTTAACAAATGTGAGCGGGTCATTAAAAAAGCTAGCATGCTAATATGCTAACAATTGTGTGCTGTTATCAAAAAATAGTTAGCATGCTAATATTATAATGCTAACAACTGTGAGCAGGTTATTGAAAAAAAGCTAGCATGCTAATATACTAACATTTGTGTGCGGGTCATTAAAAAAAGCTAGCATGCTAATATTACAATGCTAACAAATGTGAGCGGGTCATTAAAAAAGCTAGCATGCTAATATGCTAACAATTGTGTGCTGTTATTAAAAAATAGCTAGCATGCTAATATTAGAATGCTAACAACTGTGAGCAGGTTATTAAAAAAAAGCTTGCATGCTAATATGCTAACAATTGTGTGCGCGTCATTAAAAAAAGCTAGCATGCTAATATGCTAACAACTGTGTGCTGTTATTAAAAAATAGCTAGCATGCTAATATTAGAATGCTAACAACTGTGAGCAGGTTATTAAAAAAAAGCTAGCATGCTAATATGCTAACATTTGTGTGCGGGTCATTAAAAAAAGCTAGCATGCTAATATTACAATGCTAACAAATGTGAGCGGGTCATTTAAAAAAAGCTAGCATGCTAATATGCTAACAATTGTGTGCTGTTATTAAAAAATAGCTAGCATGCTAATATTAGAATGCTAACAACTGTGAGCAGGTTATTAAAAAAAAGCTAGCATGCTAATATGCTAACAATGAAAAAATAGCAAGGGTCAGCACTTTTGACTTCAATGTTCTCATTAAACCCACCTGACCTCAAAGTGTCCATGTAACATTAGACGACGCAATGAAGCGTATTGACTTTAAACATGATATTTCTAACGATATTCTGACTTTTAACTCATTTGTTGAGCGATTTTGTGAAATATTTGCTGAGTCATTTGGCGGCCATCTTGTTACCTCCTCCTCGCAGTGGCGGCCGCCCACGTGACCTGTGGCCGAGTAGGACGCCGCCTCGTCCCGCTCATAGGACGCTAACGGCGCCTTGGTGTGAGGGTCCACGGGCCTCCTGAGACACGACGTGACCAGCACGTTGTTCCTGTGCGCGTTGGCCATCACGGAACACTTTTTTTTTTACTACCTTCGACACTTGAAAATGTCCGATTTTAAAAAGTTAGCGTAAGCGCGCTGAGCCGGCGCGTGCCAGCAGCCGGCTGTCTTTGAGCAGGAAGCCGGGGTTGCCTAGCAACGGAGTGGCGGCTTGTCGCTAAGGAAGTGACGTAGAAGGAAGGGCCCGTCTGTTTCTTTTATTAAAGATAATAACATCAATAAATAATTATAATATTGTTGACTGCATTTAGTTCGGCTACAATGTAAATAAAATGTCAAATAATATTTTTCGCCACTTCACCTAACGCCATAGTCTCCTCTCAACTTCTGGTTGATCGGTGTCAAAACAAAAGCACATATTTCAAAATAAACTCCCACTTTACGTCTGCAGTTAAGACATACATTTACATTTACTTGGACTGTAATTAGTCAAAATCAGACGTTTTAAGTGCAATTAATAGTGTAATGGCAATCTTCATTTCCAAGCCTTTGGCAGTATATTTTATGGCTCTTTTTTCCTTTTCAAAATATTGTACATTTTCCTTTTTCAGGATCCACATTTTTGCTACCTTGTGGCTGTACATCATCTTTGCCACCAGACATAAGGCATCCTTATTTTTGTGTTGGCATTACTTTCTTTTGTCACTAGGTGGCGGGCTTTTTGGTTGAGCAGTGCAGGGGGGAAGGCATAGGTGAGCCAAACGAGAAAGGACTCAGGTGTGCTCCTACATATGGCTTCCCCCCCTGCACTGCTCAACCAAAAAGCCCGCCACCTAGTGACAAAAGAAAGTAATGCCAACACAAAAATAAGGAGGCCTTAAATGGATCCTACAAATAGTGTTATTAGTAATCATAAGTGAAATTATTAGTATTATAATTAGTAATCATTTTAAGTGCAAGGCCTGGGTGTATCCCGCCTTCCGCCCGAATGCAGCTTGAGATAGGCTCCAGCACCCTCCCCCGCCACCCCAAAAGGGACAAGAGGTAGAAAAATGGATGGGATGGAATTGTATTACATAATTAGTATACAATTTGTTTACATTTTAAGTGCAATAGTATTATATAGTCAAAATTTTAATTGCTATTAATAGTATTATATAATTACGAATCAAACATTTTATTTACATTTTACATGCAATTAATAGTATTATAATTTGTAATCAGACATTTTAAGTGCAATTAATAGTATTATATAGTTAGTAATCAACCATTTAATTTAATTAATAGCGTTATAATTTGTAATCACAATACATTTTAAGTGCAATCATTTGCATGAAATAACTAGTAATCAGACATTTCCTTTAAATTTTAGTTGCAATTAATAGTAATCAACCTTTTTATCTACATGCAAGTATTAGTATTATCTAATTAGTAATCACAATTTATGTGCAATCAAAAGTAATGTAATTAGTGATAGACATTTTAAGTGCATTCACCTACTCAGTGGCCTTGTGGTTAGAGTGTCCGCCCTGAGATGGGTAGGTTGTGAGTTCAAACCCCCGCCCGAGTCATACCAAAGACTATAAAAATGGGAGCCATTACCTCCCTGCTTGGCACTGAGCATCAAGGGTGGGAATTGGGGGTTAAATCACCAAAAATGATTCCCGGGCGCGGCCACCGCTGCTGCCCACTGCTCCCCTCACCTCCCAGGGGGGTGAACAAGGGGATGGGTCAAATGCAGAGAATAATTTTGTGTGACAATCATTGGTACTTTATTATTATAATTAGTAATCATTTTAAGTGCAATGAATTGTATTACATCATTAGTATCCATTTTGTTTACATTTTAAGTGCAATAGTATTATATAATTAGTAAACATTTTAAGTGCTACTAATATTAAATACTAATCAAACATTTCATTTACATTGTAAGTGCAATTAATAGTATTATAATTAGTAGACATTTGAAGTGCATTTACCAAATAAGTAATCAGACACTTTATTTACATTTTAAGTGCAATTAATAGTGTTATTAGTAATCATAAGTGAAATTATTAGTATTATAATTAGTAATCATTGTAAGTGCATTGAGTTGTATTACATAATTAGTATCCATTTTGTTTACATTTTAAGTGCAACAGTATTATATAATTAGTACACATTTTAAGTTCTATTAATATTACTTACTAATCAAACATTTTATTTACATTGTAAGTCCAATTAATAGTACTATAATTAGTAATCAGACATTTGAAGTGAATTTACCAAGTAATCATTTAATTTACATTTTAAGTGCAATTAATAGTATTACATATTTAGTAATAAACCATTTAATTTACATTTTTCATGCAATTAATAGTATTATAATTTGTAATCACAATTTATCTACATTTTTTGTACGAAATAACTAGTAATCAGACATTTTATTAAAATTTTAGCCACAATTAATACCCGCATTGTCCTTTCAATCCTTTGTAACTGAGCTACCGTGTGGAACAATTTCCCTTGTGGATCATTAAAGTGAGTCTAAGTCTAATAGTAATTATCAACCATTTTGTATGCAATTATTACATAATTAGCAATTAAACGTTTTTTAAATTGTACATGCAATTAATAGTATTATATAATTCGTAATCACAATTTATGTGCAATTAAAAGTAATGTAGTTAGTGAGAGACAATTTAAGTGCATTTACTAGTCATTGTATTTAAGTGCAATCACTAGTACTGCATGTGTTGTAAAGCTCAAAGATGCACATATTTAGAGTTTATTAGGGCCCGCATGGCCCATTGCATAAGGACTCCCACAGGGAGTCCTTATGCAATGGGACATAAGGACCCATTGAATTTGTAAGGTTTTATTCTTTCTTTATTATTATTCTTCCGCCGCCTCTTTGAGCACTAATTTGACCCACTTAACATGCTTCAAAACTCACCATATTTGACCCACACATCAGGACCTGCGAAAATTGTCTTTTTATAAAAAAAAACGAACCCCAAAACTCAAAATTGCGCTCCAGCGCCCCCTAGGAAAAAAAAAACTAGACTGCCTGTAACTCCCACTAGGAAGGTCGGAGAGACATGAAACAAGAACCTCTATGTAGGTTTGACTTAGACCTAGTTTTCATAATTGTATATCCTCGGGCAAAAATCAACAGGAAGTTGGCAATTCCCCCTTCAAGACAAAAAAGTACTAAAAACAGTCACTTTTGCCTTTTTGAGCTGTAATTTGACCCCCTTAACATGCTTCAAAACTCACCAAACTGAACGCACACATCAGGACTGGCAAAAATTGTGATCTAATAAAAAAAACCTAACCCCAAATTTAAAAATTGCCCTCTAGAGCAATTTTTGAATAAAACGGAGAAAAAACTGCTCCTCGGAAGAAAAAATGACAAAACTGCCTGTAACTCCCACTGGGAAGGTCGGAGAGACATGAAACAAAATCCTCTCCGTAGGTCTCACTTAGACCTACATTTCATAAATTGACAACCCCCAGCAAAAATCTACAAGAAGCTTGCTATTCCCCCTTCAACACAACATTTTTTTAAAAACCGGTCACCTTTCTTCAAACATTATCTCCTCTGAGCGTGTTTGTTGTTTCGGCTTCAAACTAACACAGGAGAGAGATTGAACCCTTTTGATTAAAAGTTATCGAAAGAGTTTTAATACCGGCTCCGGTTTGGATTTTATGACCCTTCAAAGAGCCGCTGCGCTGATGCTGCTGTTTTTTCAAGAAGGCTGCTTAAAAGCAGGAAGCACCAGCGTGCCCACACAATGCAGACAAGGTAGGTACACTACACAAAAGTATTGGGACAATTCGGACTAAAAGTAGACAAAAGTATTTGGACACTTATGACGAAAACTGAACAAAAGTATTGGGACACTTAGGACTAGCACCCGCCAAATACGCGGGCCCGACCAATGCTGCTTGCAGCTTTAATTTCACATACGTTCATCATGTCAAAAGGTGAAAGTAAAAGTTAGTCAGCATGAAAAACATTCTAGACTCCAGAGAACAAACATGTGCTGCTCGGGGGTCAAAAAAAGGACTTTTATTAACTTATGTAAGTAACCTAACGACATCACCGATGTCGGGCGAGCGGTGGGCTGCCTCGCCAAGCGCCTAAAGGGGTGGACGTCCAACTCATCGTGTGTTGACCTGCGGACAAGAAGGCGTGGTGAAGACAACAGACGTGTCACCGACAAGGTGCAGGGAGGTCGTACCACGTCGTCAATCTTCAGGATGCTGCGCACCGTCTCCGTGGCCAAGGTGAGGGCGCTGATGGACACCAGCAATGGCTGCACCACCAGCTCCTCCAGGATGTTGGAGATGCCGCCCTGTCGCACACAAACACACCAAGGGTTACACAAACATTGTGTGGGTGTGTGTGTGAGGCAGCACACCCACCTTGCGCACGTTGATGCCGGCCATCTTGTCTCCCTGAGCGTGCCTGTTACGCAGCTCCGTCACGGTGCAGATGGGGTTCAGGCCGGCGTTCTCGGCCAGCGTGGAGGGGATGACCTCCAGGGCGTCGGCGTACGCCCTCACACAGTACGCCTCCATGCCGCCCAGCGTGCGAGAGTACTCGGCCAGGCGCACGGCCAGCTCGATCTCGGGGGCGCCGCCGCCGGCGATCAGAGCCCTTAAAGACACAAACTTGTTCATTCTCCTCATCGCAACAAACATGACAGTCATATTGAAGAGACTTGTGTGAGCGCCCCCCTCCCCCGCCAGGTTGCCATGACAACAAGGCGGGACGAAGAGGGAGCGTCCATCATTAATGTTCCTCCCCTTGTTACGCCCCAGCAGGACCACAAGTGCTGGAGCGCCTTTGAAGGAGGCATCTAGACCAGGGTGTCCAAACTTTAATCTGACGGCCATCTTGATATTTGACATTTTTAGAACCAATACAATAAAGACTTTTTTTCCCAACCTTTAGGGCTCCCCTCAAGTCTCCGTCATAACATTTTTAAAAATTAATTTGTTCACCACTTTTTAAATCAACTTTAGATACATCTACTGATATAAAGTTTGCATTTTTTTTTTCTTCTTTTACATGTTATACTTTTTTTTGTTAAAGACAACCAACCAATATTCAAAGTGTAATATTTGATGTGAATTAATTGGAGCCTTAAATAGGTCAATAATTAATAACATTGATTTTAAATAATTATTTATACATTTAATTTATTATTATTCTTTAAGCAATGACAGATCCACCTACTGATATAAAGTTTTTTTGTTTGTTTTATCCTTTTTTGCTCAAAAAACCCCTGTTTTATTAATGGTAAACACCAAAAATATACAATATGTTCCACCCAAAAAATGTTCAAAGTGTAATATTTGATGTGAAGTAATTGGAGCCTTAAATAGGTCAATTAATAACATTGATTTTAATTCATTATTTATACATTATTCAATTTTTAAAAAATGACATCCACCTATTGATATAAAGTTACATTTTTTTGTTTTTTTTATCCTTTTTTTGCTCTGTTTTATTAATGGTAAACACCAAAAATATACAATATGTTCCACCCAAAATATGTTCAAAGTGTAATATTTGATGTGAAGTAATTGGAGCCTTAAATAGGTCAATTAATAACATTGATTTTAATTCATTATTTATACATTATTCAATTTTTAAAAAATGACATCCACCTATTGATATAAAGTTACATTTTTTTGTTTTTTTTATCCTTTTTTTGCTCTGTTTTATTGATGGTAAACACCAAAAATATACAATATGTTCCACCCAAAAAATGTTCAAAGTGTAATATTTGATGTGAAGTAATTGGAGCCTTAAATAGGTCAATTAATAACATTGATTTTAATTCATTATTTATACATTATTCAGTTTAAAAAAAATGACATCCACCTATTGATATAAAGTTACATTTTTTTTTTTTTAATCCTTTTTTTGCTCTGTTTTATTAATGGTAAACACCAAAAATATACAATATGTTCCACCCAAAAAATGTTCAAAGTGTAATATTTGATGTGAAGTAATTGGAGCCTTAAATAGGTCAATTAATAACATTGATTTTAATTCATTATTTATACATTATTCAATTAAAAAAAATGACATCCACCTATTGATATAAAGTTACATTTTTTGGGGTTTTTTTTTTAAATCCTTTTTTTGCTCTGTTTTATTAATGGTAAACACCAAAAATATACAATATGTTCCACCCAAAAAATGTTCAAAGTGTAATATTTGATGTGAAGTAATTGGAGCCTTAAATAGGTCAATTAATAACATTGATTTGAATTCATTATTTATACATTATTCAATTTACAAAAAATGACATCCACCTATTGATATAAAGTTACATTTTTTTGTTTTTTTTTATCCTTTTTTTGCTCTGTTTTATTAATGGTAAACACCAAAAATATACAATATGTTCCACCCAAAAAATGTTCAAAGTGTAATATTTGATGTGAAGTAATTGGAGCCTTAAATAGGTCAATTAATAACATTGATTTTAATTCATTATTTATACATTATTCAATTTAAAAAAAATGACACATCCACCTATTGATATAAAGTTAAATTTTTTTGTTTTTTTTATCCTTTTTTTGCTCTGTTTTATTAATGGTAAACACCAAAAATATACAATATGTTCCACCCAAAAAATGTTCAAAGTGTAATATTTGATGTGAAGTCATTGGAGCCTTAAATAGGTCAATTAATAACATTGATTTTAATTCATTATTTATACATTATTCAATTTAAAAAAAATGACACATCCACCTATTGATATAAAGTTAAATTTTTTTGTTTTTTTTATCCTTTTTTTGCTCTGTTTTATTAATGGTAAACACCAAAAATATACAATATGTTCCACCCAAAAAATGTTCAAAGTGTAATATTTGATGTGAAGTCATTGGAGCCTTAAATAGGTCAATTAATAACATTGATTTGAATTCATTATTTATACATTATTCAATTTAAAAAAAATGACATCCACCTATTGATATAAAGTTACATTTTTTTGTTTTTTTTATCCTTTTTTTGCTCTGTTTTATTAATGGTAAACACCAAAAATATACAATATGTTCCACCCAAAAAATGTTCAGTGTAATATTTGATGTGAAGTAATTGGAGCCTTAAATAGGTCAATTAATAACATTGATTTTAATTCATTATTTATACATTATTCAATTTTAAAAAAATTACATCCACCTATTGATATAAAGTTAAATTTTTTTGTTTTTTTTATCCTTTTTTTGCTCTGTTTTATTAATGGTAAACACCAAAAATATACAATATGTTCCACCCAAAAAATGTTCAAAGTGTAATATTTGATGTGAAGTAATTGGAGCCTTAAATAGGTCAATTAATAACATTGATTTTAATTCATTATTTATACATTATTCAATTTAAAAAAAATGACATCCACCTATTGATATAAAGTTACATTTTTTTGTTTTTTTTATCCTTTTTTTGCTCTGTTTTATTAATGGTAAACACCAAAAATATACAGTATGTTCCACCCAAAAAATGTTCAAAGTGTAAAATTTGATGTGAAGTAATTGGAGCCTTAAATAGGTCAATTAATAACATTGATTTTAATTCATTATTTATACATTATTCAATTTAAAAAAAATGACATCCACCTATTGATATAAAGTTACATTTTTTGGGGGTTTTTTTTAATCCTTTTTTTGCTCTGTTTTATTAATGGTAAACACCAAAAATATACAATATGTTCCACCCAAAAAATGTTCAAAGTGTAATATTTGATGTGAAGTAATTGGAGCCTTAAATAGGTCAATTAATAACATTGATTTGAATTCATTATTTATACATTATTCAATTTAAAAAAAATGACATCCACCTATTGATATAAAGTTACATTTTTTTGTTTTTTTTATCCTTTTTTTGCTCTGTTTTATTAATGGTAAACACCAAAAATATACAGTATGTTCCACCCAAAAAATGTTCAAAGTGTAAAATTTGATGTGAAGTAATTGGAGCCTTAAATAGGTCAATTAATAACATTGATTTTAATTCATTATTTATACATTATTCAATTTAAAAAAAATGACATCCACCTATTGATATAAAGTTACATTTTTTGGGGGTTTTTTTTAATCCTTTTTTTGCTCTGTTTTATTAATGGTAAACACCAAAAATATACAATATGTTCCACCCAAAAAATGTTCAAAGTGTAATATTTGATGTGAAGTAATTGGAGCCTTAAATAGGTCAATTAATAACATTGATTTGAATTCATTATTTATACATTATTCAATTTAAAAAAAATGACATCCACCTATTGATATAAAGTTACATTTTTTGGGGGGGTTTTTAAATCCTTTTTTTGCTCTGTTTTATTAATGGTAAACACCAAAAATATACAATATGTTCCACCCAAAAAATGTTCAAAGTGTAATATTTGATGTGAAGTAATTGGAGCCTTAAATAGGTCAATTAATAACATTGATTTTAATTCATTATTTATACATTATTCAATTTAAAAAAAATGACATCCACCTATTGATATAAAGTTACATTTTTTGGAGGGTTTTTAAAAATCCTTTTTTTACTCTGTTTTATTAATGGTAAACACCAAAAATATACAATATGTTCCACCCAAAAAATGTTCAAAGTGTAATATTTGATGTGAAGTAATTGGAGCCTTAAATAGGTCAATTAATAACATTGATTTTAATTCATTATTCAATTTAAAAAAAATGACATCCACCTATTGATATAAAGTTACATTTTTTTGGTTTTTTTTTTTAAATCCTTTTTTTGCTCTGTTTTATTAATGGTAAACACCAAAAATATACAATATGTTCCACCCAAAAAATGTTCAAAGTGTAATATTTGATGTGAAGTAATTGGAGCCTTAAATAGGTCAATTAATAACATTGATTTTAATTCATTATTTATACATTATTCAATTTTTAAAAAATGACATCCACCTATTGATATAAAGTTACATTTTTTTGTTTTTTTTAATCCTTATTTTGCTCTGTTTTATTAATGGTAAACACCAAAAATATACAATATGTTCCACCCAAAAAATGTTCAAAGTGTAATATTTGATGTGAAGTAATTGGAGCCTTAAATAGGTCAATTAATAACATTGATTTTAATTCATTATTTATACATTATTACATTTTAAAAAAAATGACATCCACCTATTGATATAAAGTTACATTTTTTTTGGGTTTTTTTAAATCCTTTTTTTGCTCTGTTTTATTAATGGTAAACACCAAAAATATACAATATGTTCCACCCAAAAAATGTTCAAAGTGTAATATTTGTTGTGAAGTAATTGGAGCCTTAAATAGGTCAATTAATAACATTGATTTTAATTCATTATTTATACATTATTCAATTTTAAAAAAATGACATCCACCTATTGATATAAAGTTACATTTTTTGGGGTTTTTTTTTAAATCCTTTTTTTGCTCTGTTTTATTAATGGTAAACACCAAAAATATACAATATGTTCCACCCAAAAAATGTTCAAAGTGTAATATTTGATGTGAAGTAATTGGAGCCTTAAATAGGTCAATTAATAACATTGATTTTAATTCATTATTTATACATTATTCAATTAAAAAAAAATGACATCCACCTATTGATATAAAGTTACATTTTTTGGGGGTTTTTTTAAATCCTTTTTTTGCTCTGTTTTATTAATGGTAAACACCAAAAATATACAATATGTTCCACCCAAAAAATGTTCAAAGTGTAATATTTGATGTGAAGTAATTGGAGCCTTAAATAGGTCAATTAATAACATTGATTTGAATTCATTATTTATACATTATTCAATTTACAAAAAATGACATCCACCTATTGATATAAAGTTACATTTTTTGGGGTTTTTTTTAAATCCTTTTTTTGCTCTGTTTTATTAATGGTAAACACCAAAAATATACAATATGTTCCACCCAAAAAATGTTCAAAGTGTAATATTTGATGTGAAGTAATTGGAGCCTTAAATAGGTCAATTAATAACATTGATTTTAATTCATTATTTATACATTATTCAATTTTTAAAAAATGACATCCACCTATTGATATAAAGTTACATTTTTTTGTTTTTTTTATCCTTTTTTTGCTCTGTTTTATTAATGGTAAACACCAAAAATATACAATATGTTCCACCCAAAAAATGTTCAAAGTGTAATATTTGATGTGAAGTAATTGGAGCCTTAAATAGGTCAATTAATAACATTGATTTTAATTCATTATTTATACATTATTCAATTTAAAAAAAATGACATCCACCTATTGATATAAAGTTACATTTTTTGGGGTTTTTTTTTAAATCCTTTTTTTGCTCTGTTTTATTAATGGTAAACACCAAAAATATACAATATGTTCCACCCAAAAAATGTTCAAAGTGTAATATTTGATGTGAAGTAATTGGAGCCTTAAATAGGTCAATTAATAACATTGATTTTAATTCATTATTTATACATTATTCAATTTAAAAAAAAAATGACATCCACCTATTGATATAAAGTTACATTTTTTGGGGGTTTTTTTTAAATCCTTTTTTTGCTCTGTTTTATTAATGGTAAACACCAAAAATATACAATATGTTCCACCCAAAAAATGTTCAAAGTGTAATATTTGATGTGAAGTAATTGGAGCCTTAAATAGGTCAATTAATAACATTGATTTTAATTCATTATTTATACATTATTCAATTTACAAAAAATGACATCCACCTATTGATATAAAGTTACATTTTTTGGGTTTTTTTTTTAAATCCTTTTTTTGCTCTGTTTTATTAATGGTAAACACCAAAAATATACAATATGTTCCACCCAAAAAATGTTCAAAGTGTAATATTTGATGTGAAGTAATTGGAGCCTTAAATAGGTCAATTAATAACATTGATTTTAATTCATTATTTATACATTATTCAATTTAAAAAAAATGACATCCACCTATTGATATAAAGTTACATTTTTTTGGTTTTTTTTTAAATCCTTTTTTTGCTCTGTTTTATTAATGGTAAACACCAAAAATATACAATATGTTCCACCAAAAAAATGTTCAAAGTGTAATATTTGATGTGAAGTCATTGGAGCTTTAAATAGGTCAATAATTCACAACAATGATTTTGATGCATTATTTTTTTTTTTTAGAGCAATGACAGAAAAATCCCACTAAATTTCTCAGGGATCCAAACCCACTCATAATTGTACATCATAAGTTTGTATTTTTCATTCTATGCCCTTTTTGTCAAATAAAACATTGGTTTTTTATGGCTAACACACCAAATATGCAATATTTCTCCCCAAAAATGTCAAAGTGTAATATTTCATGTGACGTAATTGGAGCCTTAAATAGGTCAATAATTAATAACATTAATTTTAATTCATAATTTATTCATTATTCAATTTATTATGAATTTTTAAGCAATGACAGATCCACCTATTGATATTAAGTACTTTTTTTTAAATTTGATTTATCCTTTTTTTGCTCAAGAAAACCCTGTTTTACTAATGGTAAACACCAAAAATATACAATATGTTCCACACAAAAAATGTACAAAGTGTAATATTTTGATGTGAAGTCATTGGAGCCTTAAATAAGTCAATAATTCACAACATTGATTTTGATGCATTCTTTTTTTGAGCAATGACAGAAAAATCCCACTAAAATTCTCAGAGATCCAAACCCACTCATAATTGTACATCATAAGTTTGTATTTTTCATTCTATGCCCTTTTTGTCAAATAAAACATTGTTGTTTTTATGGCAAACACACCAAATATGCAATATTTCTCCCCAAAAATGTCAAAGTGTAATATTTGATGTGACGTAATTGGAGCCTTAAATAAGTCAATAATTAATAACTTTGATTATAATTCATTATTTATACATTATTCAATTTATTATTAATTTTTAAGCAATGACAGATCCACCTATTGATATTAAGTAATTTTTTTAAATTTGATTTATCCTTTTTTTGCTCAAGAAAACCCTGTTTTACTAATGGTAAACACCAAAAATATACAATATGTTCCACACAAAAAATGTTCAAAGTGTAATATTTTGATGTGAAGTCATTGGAGCCTTAAATAAGTCAATAATTCACAACATTGATTTTGATGCATTTTTCTTTTTTTGAGCAATGACAGAAAAATCCCATTAAAATTCTCAGGGATCCAAACCCACTCATAATTACACATCATAAGTTTGTATTTTTCATTCTATGCCCTTTTCGTCAAATAAAACATTGGTGGGTTTTTTTTATGGCAAACACCAAAAATATACAATATGTTCCCCCCCAAAAATGTTCAAAGTGTAATATTTGATGAGGGACGGCGTGGCGCAGTGGAAGAGTGGCCGTGCGCGACCCGAGGGTCCCTGGTTCAATCCCCACCTAGTACCAACCTCGTCATGTCCGTTGTGTCCTGAGCAAGACACTTCACCCTTGCTCCTGATGGGTGCTGGTTAGCGCCTTGCATGGCAGCTCCCTCCATTAGTGTGTGAATGTGTGTGTGAATGGGTAAATGTGGAAGTAGTGTCAAAGCGCTTTGAGTACCTTGAAGGTAGAAAAGCGCTATACAAGTACAACCCATTTATCATTTATCATTTATGTGAAGTCATTGGAGCCTTAAATAGGTCAATAATTAATAACATTGATTTTAATCAATTATTTATACCTTATTCAATGTATTATTAATTTTTAAACAATGACAGATCCACCTATTGATATAAAGTAAAAATTTGTATGTGTTTTATGCTTTTTTTGCTAAAGAAAACCCTGTTTTATTAATGGTAAACACCAAAAACAGTAACTGGAGCCTTAAATGGGTCAATAATTTGTTGATTTTGATTAATTATTATTTGTGAGCAATAACAGTTTTAAAGAATAAAACTTAACATTGCAACTTTTTCTCCTCACATTTCACCTCTTTGCTCTTTTTTCTAGTAGTATTTTTTAGAATAAACACTTTGGACACCTCCGATCTAGAAAGTCATTACTACATGTCACGGGCCCCGCCCCCGACCCACCTTTTCTTGACCAGACAGCGGATGACGCAGAGGGCGTCGTGGATGGATCGCTCCGCCTCCTCGATCACCAGCTTGTTGGAGCCCCTGACCACGATGCTCACCGTCTTCCCGGGATTGGCGCACCCAGTGATCTACGAGCGGCGAACAACAAACGTTTAGCGTCGGCGTCGCCGTTCCCCCTCGGCCGAGCGCACGCACCTTGACCAGCTTGCCAGAGCCGTCCAGGCTGACCTCCTCGGCCATCTCGGCCAGACCGAGCATCTCGGGAGTGAAGTGGTCGATGTGGGCGATGGGCTTGGTGCCGATGGTCTGAGACACAAAGTTAGGTTACAGTACAAAACAAGTCCTGATACAGTTTCCATGACATGCAGGGGAACACAGGTCATGTGACTCACTAGCAACTCTTTTTTTCAGTCATTTTCTTTCACTGGCCTGTTGAATATTCAAAGTAGGGATGGACAAATCCATATAGCAAGACATAATATATACATTTGATCAGATATTAGAGATCAACCCATTTTTAGTGCTGATATTTGGCATTTTAACCTACAGTATATCAATATTGGCCTTTCTTTTAACAATAAATACACATAATTAGTGAATTAAAGAGTTCTAACCACTTTTGTCCTGCATGTGAAAAGTGTCATTTCATCATGCACTCATGTTTGATGACAAAGTGTTCTATTATAAAACATACTCAACAATTATTTAACAATGCCACTTTAACATTTGACAACCCAACAATAATACTCTTATTGAATAATACCACCTTAATATTTGACAACAAAACAATTATACACCTATTTAATAATACCACCTAAACATTAAACAACAAAACAATTATACACTTATTTAATAATACCACCTTAATATTTGACAACAAAACAATTATACACCTATTTAATAATACCACCTAAACATTGAAAAACAAAACAATTATACACTTATTTAATAATACCACCTTAATATTTGACAACCAAACAATTATACACCTATTTAATAATACCACCTTAACATTTAACAAATCAATTATACACTTATTTAATAATACCACCTTAACATTTGCCAACCAAACAATTATACACTTATTTAATAATACCACCTTAACATTTGCCAACCAAACAATTATACACATATTTAATAATACCAACTTAACATTTGACAACCTAACAATAATACATTTATTTAATAATACCAACTTAACATTTAACAACAAAACAATTATACACTTATTCAATAATACCACCTTAATATTTGACAACAAAACAATTATACACCTATTTAATAATACCACCTAAACATTGAACAACAAAACAATTATACACTTATTTAATAATACCACCTTAATATTTGACAACAAAACAATTATACACCTATTTAATAATACCACCTTAACATTTAACAAATCAATTATACACTTATTTAATAATACCACCTTAACATTTGCCAACCAAACAATTACCGTATTTTCCGCACTATTAGCCGCACCTAAAAACCACAAATTTACTCAAAAGCTGACAGTGCGGCTTTTAACCCGGTGCGCTTTATATATGGATTAATATTACGATTCATTTTCATAAAGTTTCGATCTCGCAACTTCGGTAAACAGCCGCCATCTTTTTTCCCGGTAGAACAGGAAGCGCTTCTTCTTCTACGCAAGCAACCGCCAAGGTAAGCACCCGCCCCCATAGAACAGGAAGCGCTTCTTCTACTGTAAGCAACCACCCGCCCGCGTAGAAGAAGAAAAAGCGCGCGGATATCACCGTACGTTTCATTTCCTTTGTGTGTTTACATCTGTAAAGACCACAAAATGGCTCCTACTAAGCGTCAGGGATCCGGTTCATGAAAAGACGCAATCTCTCCATCCGCACACGGATTACCGGTACTATTTCACAGCAACTGATATTCCTGTGAACCGCACTGGATACAACGGGAGCACGTACGGTGAATATTCGCACCACAGGGAATGAGAAGTCATCCTTCACTGTGGTTCTAGCTTGACATGCTAATGGCCAGAAAATCCCATGGTGATATTCAAAAGGAAGACCTTGCCAAAAGAGACCTTTCCAGCCGGCGTCATCATAAAAGCTAACTCGAAGGGATGGATGAAGAAAAGATGAGCGAGTGGTTAAGGTAAGTTTAAGTTTACGCGAAGAGGCCGGGTGGCTTTTTTCACGCAGCTCTGTCCATGTTGATATACGTATGTTTGTGATTGCACATTTGCGTACATTTTGGGAGTGAACAGAGTTGTTAGAACGCTGGTTTTTAATATATTATTAAAGTTTGATCTGACTGTTTTTTTGACATTCCTTTAGCGCAGTTAGATGCGGCTTACAACACCGGGCGGCTTATAGGTGGACAAAGTTTTGAAATATGCCGTTCATTGAAGGCGCGGCTTTTAACCCAGGGCGCCTTATGGTGCGGAAAATACGGTATACACTTATTTAATAATACCAACTTAACATTTAACAAAACAATTATACACTTATTTAATAAAACCACCTTAATATTTGACAACAAAACAATTATACACCTATTTAATAATACCACCTTAACATTTAACAACAAAATTATACACCTATTTAATAATACCACCTTAACATTTGCCAACCAAACAATTATACAATTATTTAATAATAGCACCTTAACATTTACCGAAACAATTCTACACTTATTTAATAATACCACCTTAACATTTGACAACCAAACAATTAAACAAAGCGATTATTAGTGCTGATATTTGGCATTTTGAGGTATATCAATATTGGCCTCTCTTTTAACAATAAATACACATAATTATTGAATTAAAGAGTTCTAACCATTGCTCAAGTACCAGACCTTTTGTCCTGCGTGTGAAAAGTGTCATTTCATCATGCACTCATGTTTGATTATAAAAACATACTCTCATTGTCAATAATTCACCCCAAATATGTTTTACTATCTGACAGGGCATTTATTTGAGTTCAAGTGAGGATTCTTCTCAGGTCTGCTTTCACTGCGGTGCTCTTAGGCCACACCCCTCTCTTGCTGTGCTGCTCTAACCTTAACCGCATCGTCATGTTCCAACTTCTGGCAATATTGTATATATTTGATGTGGTATGGGAATGAATGATAGTAAAAACATTGCATTCAAGCTTGGTGCCTCCTCAAGTCATACCAGCACACATGAGAAGGACTTACATTTAGCCCTGCTCTTATCTCGCAGATTTGAGTTATTCCTCATCTTCCACTGATAATAATACTTTAAGGGAGCGAAGAATAGTACTACTCACCTTGCAGATGAACTCGATGTCTTCTCTCTCGATGTCCTTCACCACCATGATCTTCATCTTGTTGAGGAAGTGCAGGGCCAGGTCGCTCATGGCGTCCCTGCGGCGGCACGATGACGTCATTAGACGGCGGGGCGGTGAGTTTGCGTGCGACGGTCTCTTACCTGAGGATGGACTTCTGGATGAGCAGCACGTTGCAGCCGGCCTTCTTGATCTGTTTGACCATGTTGAGGATGTAAGCGCGCTCCTCGCGCAGCACGCGGTCCATCTGGGCGTAGTCCGACACCACGATCTGGTTGTCCATCTGTTGGGGCAATGTGGCGTTGATGCAAACAGGAAGGAGTTCCGTGACAGGCTCAAAGTCGACGCCGTGTGACTCACATCAGTTTTGGGAGGAGACAAGCAGAACTGGATGAGGCCGATCTTGGCCTTCTCTACTCGGCTCACTCCAGCGCTCGCCACCTTCTGGGTCAGCACCAGCCCGTCCACCAGCTGACAGTCGTCGATGGTGCCCCTGCAACACCGCCGCACAATGAGCGCGCTCGCACTCGGACGGCGTCACCCCGAGCGCGTGGCCACTTACCCGAGCTTCTTGATGACTTTGATGTCCTGCAGGTCCACGCCGGTGGCGGTGGCGGGGTCGATGACCCGCATGACGGCGTCCACGCTCATGGGCGCCAGCAGGCTGGAGTACTGCGACACCACCTTGGAGCACAGCGACGTGGTGGCGCTGTTGAGCAGAGTTTCGCGGTCGCTCAGCTCCACGGGCCGGCTCATGGCCGTCAGAACCTCCACGCCTTTGTCCACCGCCTTCTGGAAGGACTCCGAGATGATGGTGGGGTGGATGCCTGAGGGGAGGAGTCAACCGCTGTCACCTGGTTTTAAACATTACACATGCAACAATAATAGGCGGCACACATACCTTTCTGGAGCAGTTTGGAGCAGGCATCAAGGAGGGCGCCCGCGATCACCACCACAGAGGTGGTGCCATCGCCCGCCTCGATGTCTTGAGCTTTGGACAGCTCCACCAGCTGAAACACACACACACACCACCATTACATGTTATGTAGACCAGGTAGGTCTGGTGACCGGTACCGGTCCGTGACGCATTTACTACCGGGCCGCACAGAAACATTTTCGCCTATCCTACTAAACACACCAATAACTTATTAGATGTATATTACATCTCCTGATAGGAAGTTGCCCATCCATCTTCTTCCGCTTATCCGAGGTCGGGTCGCGGGGGCAGCAGCCTAAGCAGGGAAGCCCAGACTTTCCTCTCCCCAGCCACTTCGTCCAGCTCTTCCTGTGGGACCCCGAGGCGTTCCCAGGCCAGCCGGGAGACATAGTCTTCCCAACGTGTCCTGGGTCTTCCCCGCGGCCTCCTACCGGTCGGACGTGCCCTAAACACCTCCCTTGGGAGGCGTTCGGGTGGCATCCTGACCAGATGCCCGAACCACCTTATCTGGCTCCTCTCGATGTGGAGGAGCAGCGGCTTTACTTTGAGCTCCTCCCGGATGGCAGAACTTCTCACCCTATCTCTAAGGGAGAGCCCCGCCACCCGGCGGAGGAAACTCATTTCGGCCGCTTGTACCCGTGATCTTGTCCTTTCGGTCATAACCCAAAGCTCATGACCATAGGTGAGGATGGGAACGTAGATCGACCGGTAAATTGAGAGCTTTGCCTTCCGGCTCAGCTCCTTTTTCACCACAACGGATCGATACAGCGTCCGCATTACTGAAGACGCCGCACCGATCCGCCTGTCGATCTCACGATCCACTCTTCCCTCACTCGTGAACAAGACTCTGAGGTACTTGAACTCCTCCACTTGGGGCAAGATCTCCTCCCCAACCCGGAGATGGCACTCCACCCTTTTCCGGGCGAGAACCATGGACTCGGACTTGGAGGTGCTGATTCTCATCCCAGTCGCTTCACACTCAGCTGTGAACCGATCCAGTGAGAGCTGAAGATCCTGGCCAGATGAAGCCATCAGGACCACATCATCTGCAAAAAGCAGAGACCTAATCCTGCAGCCACCAAACCAGATCCCCTCAACGCCCTGACTGCGCCTAGAAATTCTGTCCATAAAAGTTATGAACAGAATCGGTGACAAAGGGCAGCCTTGGCGGAGTCCAACCCTCACTGGAAACGTGTCCGACTTACTACCGGCAATGCGGACCAAGCTCTGGCACTGATCATACAGGGAGCGGACTGCCACAATCAGACAGTCCGATACCCCGTACTCTCTGAGCACTCCCCACAGGACTTCCCGAGGGACACGGTCGAATGCCTTCTCCAAGTCCACAAAACACATGTAGACTGGTTGGGCAAACTCCCATGCACCCTCAAGGACCCTGCCGAGAGTATAGAGCTGGTCCACAGTTCCACGACCAGGACGAAAACCACACTGTTCCTCCTGAATCCGAGGTTCGACTGTCCGGCGTAGCCTCCTCTCCAGTACACCTGAATAGACCTTACCGGGAAGGCTGAGGAGTGTGATCCCACGATAGTTAGAACACACCCTCCGGTTCCCCTTCTTAAAGAGAGGAACCACCACCCCGGTCTGCCAATCCAGAGGCACCGCCCCCGATGTCCACGCGATGCTGCAGAGTCTTGTCAACCAAGACAGCCCCACAGCTTTCAGAGCCTTAAGGAACTCCGGGCGGATCTCATCTACCCCCGGGGCCTTGCCACCGAGGAGCTTTTTAACTACCGGTACCTCAGCAACCTCAGCCCCAGAAATAGGAGAGCCCACCACAGATTCCCCAGGAAGTTGCCATTTGTTATAATACATTAATGAACATATAAAATATGTTAATATGCCAGATTGTAGCTAAAGGCTCATTTCCATCTGCAGGGTCCTTGTACATAGCAGGGGTTCTTAATCTGTTTGACCTCAGGACCCAACGTTTCCACTACAGAAGGACCTGAATTAGTAATATTACTCTTGATTTTGATCATATTCAATCAAATTTAATATCTACCCCACTTACAGTTTAATACCTTGTAAATCAAATCAACTTTATTTATAGAGCACATTTAAAATTTACCACAGGGGTAGCCAAAGTGCTGTACAATGAACAGGTTAAAAGATAAAACGAGTACCGAGCAAACACAACACAACACAAACAGAACACGATAAAAAAATAAATAAATAAAATAGAAATAATAAAAACATAAAAACATAAAAACAGGATCACAGCAGGTGTATTATGGGGCGCCATTGCAGGATGGATATCACTCAGTGTTAAAAGCCATGGAATAAAAGTATGTTTTTAAGAGAGATTTAAAAACAGGAAGAGAGGAGGCTTGTCTAACACTCAGGGGTAGGTCGTTCCAGAGCTTGGGAGCAGCAACGGCGAAAGCTCTGTCACCTCTAAGCTTCAGCCTTGTGTCAGGGACCGTCAACAGCAGCTGATCGGCTGATCTTAAGGATCGGGTGGGGCAGTAAGGCTGAAGGAGGTCGGAGAGATAGGTTGGCGCGAGGTTGTTTAGACATTTAAAAACAAATAAAAGGAGTTTAAAATGTATTCGGTAACGCACAGGGAGCCAGTGAAGGGACGCTAAAATAGGGGTGATGTGCTCACGTCTGCGGGTCTGTGTTAGCAGACGAGCAGCAGAGTTCTGCACGAGCTGCAGGCGGGCGAGGGAGGCCTGGCTAATGCCAACATACAAGGCATTGCAGTAGTCAAGACGAGTCGTAAAATGATATACCAGCATGTGTTAACCACAAAGATTATATTATTAATTTAACAAATAAACCTTTAGGCTTAGGTCAGGCTGATTAGAAAATATAAATGTACACACATTATGTATTATGTTGTGCTAAAATAAATAAATAAAATTAGTAGGGGTGTAACGGTACGTGTATTTGTATTGAACCGTTTCAGTTCGGAGGTGTACCAAACGAGTACACATGCTAGCAGCGACCAGGCTAGGACAACATGTAAAAGCCAGAGCTGGAAGACCCTCCTGCCTCGTTAAGATCTCCCGTTTGGGAACACTTTGGCTGCGCGATACAACGATGGAGGACGGAGGTTTGCCGACATTGTTCAGCAGCTGCTTCTGACAACACATCAAACATGTGTTGCACCTTTCCTGCTTCCAGGCCGTAGTCGAGGAGCGCAGGGGAGACACTCCTCCAGGGCCGATGTATTCTCGGGGGCAACACCCTTCATTCTACCCGGCAGTGGGTCTCCACAGCTCCGGACTCTCGGGTAAATGACGAGTCCGGCGATTAGTTGCAAATCGTGGCTTTATTGGAGGTCTTGCACACAGCCAATCCAACAAAACAATAACCACTCCCCTCACTCCCTCGTCCACACACTCACCTCACATGCTGTCACATATTAAAGGGCCACACACACACACACGCTACTCTCATAACACATGCTAACCCATTTGAAGCGTCACCACCGCATTCAAGCAGCCTCTCCTCGGCAAGTCAGGCAGGGCTAAAGCAATAACAAATGTTTTATAGCAGCAGATTTAAGTCCATATTGCATTAAAAACTAGATTTTGACCCACTTCTATGGTGGACGAACAATGAGCCCATATATCCTCTTACTGCCAAGTTAGCCAGGCTGGGGGGGGGAAGAAAAGTTAATCTGAGGCTGAGTTGACTTGAATCTGTTTAATGTTGCACTTTTTATATGTAGAAGAAAAGTTTTGTCATTTTATTTGATCTGAGCAACAACTTCAGGCAGTTTAATGTTGATTAACGTGGACTTAAACAAGTTGAAAAACTTATTGGGGTGTTACCATTTAGTGGTCAATTGTACGGAATATGTACTTCACTGTGCAATCTACTAATAAAAGTCTCAATCAATCAAACAAAGCATTTTATATGTAGAAAGGTTTTGTTAAGAAACCATTCTGAGCCTTATCTTATTTAGTTTTTATTTAATATATGTTGACCACATTAACCCTGGCAATAGATCCTGTGTGTACGGATATGTATGTTATGCCATTGTTTACAAATTTGGTAAATAAATAACCAAAAAATGTATATTTTGTTGTTTTCTTACTATACCGAAAATGAACCAAACCGTGACCTCTCAACCGAATTACGTACCGAACCGAAATTTTTGTGTACCGTTACACCCCTAAAAATTAGTAATAAATATGTTTAACTAAACTGTCGATAAAATTAAAGTGCAAATGAAAATACAGCTGCACCACTTTAGTCATAACTTTTGCGCTGAAGACATTTCTCTATGACATTAGCGCCAGACTTCTTCTGTTTGTTTTATATTGTCGTTACTGCCACAAGTGGTGGAAAAGTGTATTACAACTAAGTACCGCTGTGGCCTATACAAACCACAGCTGAAAAACACACATATTACATTCTCGGGGGCGCTCGCGGCCCATCAATGGGCCCCGGCTCTATGGTTAAGAAACACTGGTATATAGTGTATGCCAGGGGTCACCAACCTTTTTGAAACCAAGAGCTACTTCTTGGGTACTGATTAATGCGAAGGGCTACCAGTTTGATACACACTTAAATAAATTGCCAGAAATAGCCAATTTGCTCAATTTACCTTTAACTCTATGTTATTATTAATAATTGAACGGTTTAAAAGAGGAGAAAACACGAAAAAAATGAAAATTTAATTTTGAAACAGTTTATGTTCAATTTCGACTTTTTAAAATTCACAATTCAACCGAAAAAAAGAAGAGAAAAACTAGCTAATTTGAATCTTTTTGGAAAAAAAAATGGAAAAAAATGATGGATCATCATTAGTAATTTTTCCTGATTAAGATTAATTTTAGAATGTTGATGACATGTTTTAAATAGGTTAAAATCCAATCTGCACTTTGTTAGAATATATAACAAATTGGACCAAGCTATATTTCTAACAAAGACAAATCATTATTTCTTCTAAATTTTCCTGAACAATTTTTTTTTAAAGAAATTCAAAAGACTTTGAAATAAGATTTAAATTTGATTGTACAGATTTTCGAGATTTGCCAGAATAATTTTTTTTGAATTTTAATCATAATAAGTTTGAAGAAATATTTCACAAATATTCTTCGTCGAAAAAACAGAAGCTAAAATGAAGAATTAAATTAAAATGTATTTATTATTCTTTACAATAAAAAAAAAATACATTTACTTGAACATTGATTTAAATTGTCAGGAAAAAAGAGGAAGGAATTTAAAAGGTAAAAAAGTATATGTGTTTAAAAATCCTAAAATCATTTTTAAGGTTGTATTTTTTCTCTAAAATTGTCTTTCTGAAAGTTATAGGAAGCAAAGTAAAAAAAATAAATGAATTTATTTTAACAAGTGAAGACCAAGTCTTTAAAATATTTTCTTGGATTTTCAAATTCTGTTTGAGTTTTGTCTCTCTTAGAATTAAAAATGTCGAGCAAAGCGAGACCAACTTGCTAGTAAATAAATAAAATTTTAAAAAAATAGAGGCAGCTCACTGGTAAGTGCTGCTATTTGAGCAATTTTTAGAACAGGCCAGTGGGCGACTTATCTGGTCCTTACGGGCTACCTGGTGCCCGCGGGCACCGCGTTGGTGACCCCTGGTGTATGCCATCAATGTGCCGGGGGCCATGTCTTTGCAATGAAACACGCCCAGGGCTCCCACTACTTCAGCGTTATGGTGAGTTAATTTTTCGAGCTCATTTTTTTGCTGTTTTTTCTGGCACACGTAAAAAAGCCGGTCCGTGAAAATAATGCATGCATTAAACCGGTCCATGGTGGAAAAAAGGTTGGGGAACCCCTGATGTAGACCACAAGGAAGTGTTTGACATTTAGAAAACAAATAAGGAGCTCAAAGTAAAGCCGCTGCTCCTCCACATTGAGAGGAGCCAGATGAGGTGATTCGGGCATCTGGTCAGGATGCCACCCGAACGCCTCCCTAGGGAGGTGTTTAGGGCATGGTAGGAGGCCATGGGGAAGACTATCTCTCCCGGTTGGCCTGGGAATGCCTCGGGATCGCCCGGGAGGAACTGGACGAAGTGGCTGGGGAGAGGAAAGTCTGGGCTTCCCTGCTTAGGCTGCTGCCCCCGCGACCCGACCTCGGATAAGCGGATGGATAATAATTTGACCCTTTTAATGTGCCTTATAATCCGGTGCGCCTTTTGTATGAAAATAGACCTGAATAGACCCGCTCATCGACAGTGCGTCTTTTAAGCCAGTGCGCCCTATGATTTGGAAAATATGGTATATGTGGAAACACTGGACTTTTTAGGACAACGGTCTTTGGTTCTGACTCAGTGCGCACATGCGGAGACTTGCATACCTGCCAACTTTTGAAATCAGAAAAACCTAGTAGCCAGGGTCCAGGGGCCCAGGACAAAGTCCTGGTGGGGGGGTTCAGGCTTCGCCCCCCGACGCAAAATGATTATTAGCATTCAGACAGGTTAAAATGTTGCTAAAACCATCACTTTTCTATCAGTCACAGTGACTTTTCAAAACAAAAATATTACAGCAAAAATCATATGGGTTGATTGACATGTTTATTCTGCAAGCTAACTTCAATAGTTTGAAATTATTTTGACAGTTAATGCCAGTTATCCTGTCAACCTTTCACAAGACTTCAATTTGTTAATTGAAAGTATAAACAGTATAAACACTTTTTACAGTAAACAAATGGTAAAACAGTACTAAACAATTCCATTAAAAAAAAAATTTGGTGTCATTATTAACTTTCTGTCCAAGCTTGTATAATCTACTGCCTTGTTCAATTGTAAAAAAAATTCTGTGCCTAAAATTCACATTTCTATCACAATTATCATACTGTAAACATGGTAAGCTAACTTCATTAAAATTAATAGTCCTGTCAATAGCATGGAATTACAATTCAAATGTAGTTTTTTTTGTAAGCCTTTCAAAAGAATTCAAAATATGAAAAATGAATGAAAATTAATTTAAGCCATCAGACACTTGAAAAGTGGCACATCACATCTCTAATGTAATCATTTTAACTTTTTAGCACTGCAAAAATATTAAGGACATACTTCTGTATTTTGGTAGTTATGCTGTCAACATTTAACAAGATTTCTTCAACTTGGACTTGAAAGCATAAATAGTATAAACACTTTTAACAGTATAACAGTACTAAACAATTCCAATAGATAACATTGGTGTCATTACCTTTTTGTGGCTACAATCCAAATTTATTCTATCAGATTTATCATATTGCAAAAATGATATGGTAACTTTATGATAAGTTTACTTGAAGTGGCATAAAACACTGAAAGTGATTGTTCCTATAACCCCTTTGTTTCAAATGTTTGTTCCACTTGTGGCAGTCGGGCACCAGCATACCGTCTTTGACAACTTGAAGTGGCATAAAACACTGAAAGTGATTGTTCCAATAACCCCTTTGTTTTAAATGTTTTATGCCACTTCAAGTTGTCAAAGACGTGCTGTGAAATACAGCCGACAGGATTGCGCACCAAACACGAAGCAAGGCCAAAGCGCATGCATGGTGCAGGAGAACAAAGGACTTCTTTCATTAAGGTTTGTGATAAACCATCAAACTCATTCGTTAAAAGGACTCTATAGTAATATAAAGTGAGTTTTTCTGGACATTATCATGCAAGAAAAGTTTATTTTTGGGACCGCGATCACCGCGTAATGATTTTTAAAGGTTGCATTACAAACATTTAACTGTCCCATGTGATCAGCCAGTGCGATTGGAAGTCCATGCTCAATTATTGCCTCCGTAAATAAAACTTCGGCATTTATCACATCCAAAGAATCTGTTTGGGCAACGTTGAAAGTTTTCCACTTGTATCGCTAGCAACGGCATTAGACTTGTGTTTTTTTGTCCCAACGTGGTCTCGTGTCCGATCGAAAAATCTTGTCTGCACAAGGTGCAATTCGCGTAGTTTTCACCCTTTTTTTTTTTTAAATTAATGAAAAACCGTATTTTTTATCACTGCAACCGTAACCCGGAATAGGTTGATGAAAACCGTACTACCGTATTTTCCGCACTATAAGGCGCACCGGATTATTAGCCGCACCTTCTATGAATTACATATTTCATAATTTTGTCCACCAATAAGCCGCCCCGGACTATAAGCCGCGCCTACGCTGCGCTAAAGTGAATGTCAAAAAAACGCTGCGCTAAAGTGAATGTCAAAAAAACAGTCAGATAGTTCAGTCAAACTTTAATAATATATTGAAAACCAGCGTTCTAACAACTCTGTCCCAAAATGTACGCAAATGTGCAATCACAAACATAGTAAAATTCAAAATGGTGTAGAGCAATAGTAACATAATGTTGCTCGAACGTTAATGTCACAACACACAAAATAAACATAGCGCTCACCTTCTGAAGTTATTCTTCATTCGTAAATCCTTCGAATTCTTCGTCTTCGGTGTCCGAATTGAAAAGTTGCGCAAGCGTGGTATCCAAAATGGCCGGTTCCGTCTCGTCGAAGTCATCGGGAGTCAGTGTCGCTGTTGTTCTGTGAATCCTGCCTTCCGGAAAGCTCGGACCACAGTTGTGACCGAAATATCTGCCCAGGCATTTACGATCCACTGGCAAATGTTGGTGTATGTCGTCCGGCGCTGTCTGCCCGTCTTAGTGAAGGTGTGTTCGCCTTCGGAGCTGTGTGAAAAAAGCCACCCGGCCTCTTCGCGTAAACTTCCCTTAACCACTCGCTCATCTTTTCTTCATCCATCCATCCCTTCGAGTTAGCTTTTATGATGACGCCGGCTGGAAAGGTCTCTTTTGGCAAGGTCTTCCTTTTGAATATCACCATGGGTGGAAGTTAGCATGGCAAGCTAGAACCACAGTGAAGGATGACTTCTCATTCCCTGTGGTGCGAATATTCACCGTACGTGCTCCCGTTCCACAGTGCGGTTCACAGGAATATCAGTTGCTGTGAAATACGGTAGTAATCCGTGTGCGGATGGAGAGATTGCGTCTTTTTATGAACCGGATCGCTTAGTAGGAGCCATTTTGTGGTCTTTACAGATGTAAACAGGAAATGAAACGTACGGTGATATCCGCGCGTTTTTTCTTCTTCTTCCGGGGGCGGGCGGTAGCTTACAGTAGAAGAAGAAGCGCTTCCTGTTCTATGGGGGCGGGTGCTTACCTTGGCGGTTGCTTGCGTAGAAGAAGAAGCGCTTCCTGTTCTACCGGGAAAAAAGATGGCGGCTGTTTACCGAAGTTGCGAGATCGAAACTTTATGAAAATGAATCGTAATAAAGCGCACCGGGTTATAAGGCGCACTGTTAGCTTTTGAGAAAATTTGTGGTTTTTAGGTGCGCCTTATAGTGCGGAAAATACGGTAATTACGGGAAAACCGGAGTAGTTGGCAGGTATGGAAAATAGACCTGAATAGACCCGCTCATCGACAGTGCGTCTTATAATCCAGTGCGCCCTATGATTTGGAAAATATGGTATATGTGGAAACACTGGACTTTTTAGGACAACGGTCTTTGGTTCTGACTCAGTGCGCACACGCGGAGACTTGACGCTGCTCGTGGAAGGAAAAATGACAGTATTCATTCCCGACGACACTGAAAAAAAGCAGGAATCTATGTGTTCTTTGTGTGTTGGCGTCGGCATGGTATCGACGTTACGGATGCTTTCACCAACCGAGGAGAACCTACCATCTTGGCGGCGGGGTGGAGCACCTGCATCTGCTTCAAGATGGTGGCCCCGTCGTTGGTGATGGTCACGTCACCTTTCTCATCCTGGATCTGAAAGAAGAAGAAGCAGCAGCTTTTGAAGAGGAAGACGCAGCCCGACTGGTGTTAGCAGTGGTGCGTTCACTGACCATCTTGTCCATTCCTTTGGGGCCCAGACTGGTTCTGATGGCGTCAGCAACAGCTGTCAATCACACATCAGACGGCCATTATTACATCCACAAAAGCACATTAACGCCCAGATATATATATTGAAACATGACGTAACGGTTATTGTCCAGCCCAACCCAAGATGTCCTGTAGTTCCTTCTAGTACTACTTTTATTTACCTTTGGCAGCAGAAATGTTACTGAATCTTATCTGGGCCGGCTTGTCGCGGTCCACATACGCCCCTCCTTTGTATTTGCCGACGTTTGAAGACTTCGGTACAGCCATCGCTGCGGGCATCGCGACTTTATAACCGGCGGAAGATGTCGGACGGTCACTTCAGAACGGCACTGATGTGTCCTGAAGATGAATCCGGACGCCTTGATTTAGGATGGAAGTGGATTTTGTGAAGTCCACCTTGTCCGCCTTCAGAAGCTTCCAGAAGCCGCGGGGGGAGGAACTGAGAAGAGGGCGCACAGAGATGACGTCGACAGACAGTACTAGTTGAGCACCGGAAGTATAGACCTTGTTTTGAAAAAAATAACTATAAAACACGTATTTTATGTTTAAATGTCATTAAAAGTGCATATTAATTACAAATTGAATACTGTAACTTATTTTTTTTTGTGGTGGAGCGTTTGTTTTCAAAAACGCCGCTCCACCACTTCCGCTTTAGCGCCTTCAAAATAAGAGCTCAAGGCATATACTGTATAACAGCTTATCACAAAGAGGCAGAGGTGTGGACTCGAGTCACATGACTTGGACTCGAGTCAGACTCGAGTCATGAATTTGATGACTTTAGACTCGACTTGACAAAATGTAAAAAGACTTGCAACTCGACTTAGACTTTAACATCAATGACTTGTGACTTCACTTGGACTTGAGCCTTTTGAATTGACATGACTTGACATGACTTGCTACTTTCCCCAAAACCCAAAGATGAAAAAGTTATTCGGGAGCGCTCCGTATTTTTCATCGTGTACTTGTCTATCAGCGTTGCGTGTGTCAGCTGGTGTGGTCTCAGTACAACAGCCAATCAAATTAGATCTACTTTGTTTTCATCACACAGCATTCATCCAATCAAATTGCAGGACAACCAACGAAGAAGACATGTCCAAACCACACGCCAGTGAACAAAAAATGATGCCTAAAATAATTTCGTTTGGGTATAAAAATTACGAGGTGGTCAACACAAAACAGTTTGCAGTATGCAACACATGCGGTTCGAAAATTACTGATGGAGAGGCAACAATTTCCAACTTCGTCCGGCATTTGAAGTTGCACAAAGAAGGGTTTTGAATGTAAGATAACGTTTATTGGCTAAGTAACGTGACTTTTATTTGCTGTGTAGTTAAATCAGTGAGGCTGTAAACTCACTGCTAACGTTATAACGTTATTGCAAACACGGGAATCTGTTGCAGTTCACTACCTTATTCATACTTTTTGTTCAGTGATTTTTTTTAAGCAGGGTTACGTTAGTCAATATATCACACGTAACGTTAGATGGCGGTCAGCAGCACCGCGTATTTTAGCCACCTGAAAAAAAGACAAAAATAGTAAAATAAAGGTTAGTTAAAATGTATACTATATTATGAATATGTGTACCGTTTTAGCTAGCTTTCTGACATACTGTTGGTTGTTTACCTCAGTGGTCTCCAACCACCGGGCCGCGGCCCGGTACTGGTCCGTGGATCGATTGGTATCGGGCCGCACAAGAAATATTTTATTTTATTTATTTATTTTTTTAAATTAAATCAACATAAAAACACAAGATACACTTACAAGTAGTGCACCAACCCAAAAAAACTCTCTCCCCCTTTTGTTCTGGGCATTGAACATGAAGACTCTTCCTTCACTGTTCCGAGTGGCCATGAGAGTCTTGGCAGTGCCTGCCTCCAGTGCTCCAGTGGAGCGAGTTTTCAGCCATGGTGGCATCATACTACGCCCCCATCGTGCACAAATGACTGACAGACTCTTGGCTAATTTGGTCTTTTGCAAATGCAATGCAGCATAGGGCCCTGACATATAAAAAGTACAACTTTTTTGTTATGTTCACGTATATGTCATGTTTTTTCAATGTTAACACTTTTGTACAAATAAGTACATTTGCACTTTATTTTTCAATGTGTTTGTTCTGTAAAGGAATGAGTTAATGTTTAAAATGACTGGTTAATAGTGCTATTATAAAGTGCAATGTCAGCACAATTTTCTTTCCTTCAATTTAAAATGCACTTGTTTTAATAAATAAATACAGCGTTTGAAAAGCATACACAATCTGTGTTAATATATTAGTCTGTGGTTAAAAGGACTTGAAAGGACTCGAAACTCAAAATGCAGGACTTAGGACTTGACTTGAGACTTTCCAGTCTTGACTTTGGACTTGACTCGGGGCTTGCCTGTCTTGACTCGGGACTTGACTCGGACTTGAGGGCAAAGACTTGAGACTTACTTGTGACTTGCAAAACAATGACTTGGTCCCACCTCTGCAAAGAGGCAAGTCCATAAAAATAGGTTACATATTCGGAGGCGTGGGTTCGAATCCCACCGCTGCCACCAATGTAACCGAGGGTTTATATATGTCGCCTATACAAACACGGAGGCTCCAGTTTTTACACGAGGACCGCTTTATTTCGTTAGTTTAAAAAAAACAACACTTCCGCTCTTAGCGCCTTCAAAATAAGAGCTCAAGGCATATACTGTATAACAGCTTATAACAGGAACTTAACATCACAAAGAGGAAAGTCCATAAAAATAGGCTACATATTCGGAGGCGTGGGTTCGAATCCCACCGCTGCCACCAAAGGTTTATATATGTCGCCTATACTGTATAAAACTACAAATTAACAAAGTCGGAGGCTCCAGTTTTACACGAGGACCGCTTTATTTCGTTAGTTTTTAAAAAAACACTTCCTCTCTTAACGCCTTCAAAATAAGAGCTCAAGGTATATACTGTATAACAGCTTATAACAGGAACTTAACATCACAAAGAGGAAAGTCCATAAAAATAGGTCACATATTCGGAGGCGTGGGTTCGAATCCCACCGCTGGCACCAAGGGTTTATATATGTCGCCTATACTGTATAAAACTACAAATTAACAAAGTCGGAGGCTCCAGTTTTACACGAGGACCGCTTTATTTTGTTAGTTTTTAAAAAAACACTTCCGCTCTTAACGCCTTCAAAATAAGAGCTCAAGGTATATACTGTATAACAGCGTATAACAGGAACTTAACATAACAAAGAGGAAAGTCCATAAAAATAGGCTACATATTCGGAGGCGTGGGTTCGAATCCCACCGCTGCCACCAAGGGTTTATATATGTCGCCTATACTGTATAAAACTACAAATTAACAAAGTCGGAGGCTCCAGTTTTACACGAGGACCGCTTTATTTAGTTAGTTTTTAAAAAAAACACTTCCGCTCTTAACGCCTTCAAAATAAGAGCTCAAGGTATATACTGTATAACAGCTTATAACAGGAACTTAACATCACAAAGAGGAAAGTCCATAAAAATAGGTTACATATTCGGAGGCGTGGGTTCGAATCCCACCGCTGCCATCAAGGGTTTATATATGTCGCCTATACTGTATAAAACTACAAAATAACAAAGACGGAGGCTCCAGTTTTACACGAGGACCGCTTTATTTCGTTAGTTTTTAAAAAAACACTTCCGCTCTTAGCGCCTTCAAAATAAGAGCTCAAGGCATATACTGTATAACAGCTTATAATTAACATCACAAAGAGGAAAGTCCATAAAAATAGGCTACATATTCGGAGGCGTGGGTTCGAATCCCACCGCTGCCACCAAGGGTTTATATATGTCGCCTATACTGTATAAAACTACAAATTAACAAAGTCGGAGGCTCCAGTTTTACACGAGGACCGCTTTATTTCGTTAGTTTTTAAAAAAACACTTCCTCTCTTAACGCCTTCAAAATAAGAGCTCAAGGTATATACTGTATAACAGCTTATAACAGGAACTTAACATCACAAAGAGGAAAGTCCATAAAAATAGGTCACATATTCGGAGGCGTGGGTTCGAATCCCACCGCTGGCACCAAGGGTTTATATATGTCGCCTATACTGTATAAAACTACAAATTAACAAAGTCGGAGGCTCCAGTTTTACACGAGGACCGCTTTATTTCGTTAGTTTAAAAAAAACCCACTTCCGCTCTTAACGCCTTCAAAATAAGAGCTCAAGGTATATACTGTATAACAGCTTATAACAGGAACTTAACATCACAAAGAGGAAAGTCCATAAAAATAGGCTACATATTCGGAGGCGTGGGTTCGAATCCCACCGCTGCCACCAAGGGTTTATATATGTCGCCTATACTGTATAAAACTACAAAATAACAAAGGCGGAGGCTCCAGTTTTACACGAGGACCGCTTTATTTCGTTAGTTTAAAAAAAACCCACTTCCGCTCTTAACGCCTTCAAAATAAGAGCTCAAGGTATATACTGTATAACAGCTTATAACAGGAACTTAACATCACAAAGAGGAAAGTCCATAAAAATAGGTTACATATTCGGAGGCGTGGGTTCGAATCCCACCGCTGCCATCAAGGGTTTATATATGTCGCCTATACTGTATAAAACTACAAAATAACAAAGACGGAGGCTCCAGTTTTACACGAGGACCGCTTTATTTCGTTAGTTTTTAAAAAAACACTTCCGCTCTTAGCGCCTTCAAAATAAGAGCTCAAGGCATATACTGTATAACAGCTTATAATTAACATCACAAAGAGGAAAGTCCATAAAAATAGGCTACATATTCGGAGGCGTGGGTTCGAATCCCACCGCTGCCACCAAGGGTTTATATATGTCGCCTATACTGTATAAAACTACAAATTAACAAAGTCGGAGGCTCCAGTTTTACACGAGGACCGCTTTATTTCGTTAGTTTAAAAAAAACCCACTTCCGCTCTTAACGCCTTCAAAATAAGAGCTCAAGGTATATACTGTATAACAGCTTATAACAGGAACTTAACATCACAAAGAGGAAAGTCCATAAAAATAGGTCACATATTCGGAGGCGTGGGTTCGAATCCCACCGCTGCCACCAAGGGTTTATATATGTCGCCTATACTGTATAAAACTACAAATTAACAAAGTCGGAGGCTCCAGTTTTACACGAGGACCGCTTTATTTCGTTAGTTTTTAAAAAACACTTCCGCTCTTAGCGCCTTCAAAATAAGAGCTAAGGCATATACTGTATAACAGCTTATAACAGGAACTTAACATCATAAAGAGGAAAGTCCATAAAAATAGGTTACATATTCGGAGGCGTGGGTTCGAATCCCACCGCTGCCACCAAGGGTTTATATATGTCGCCTATACTGTATAAAACTACAAAATAACAAAGACGGAGGCTCCAGTTTTACACGAGGACCGCTTTATTTTGTTAGTTTTTAAAAAACACTTCCGCTCTTAGCGCCTTCAAAATAAGAGCTCAAGGCACACACTAACAGCTTATAACAGGAACTTAACATCTCAAAGAGGAAAGTCCATAAAAATAGGTTACATATTCGGAGGCGTGGGTTCGAATCCCACCGCTGCCACCAAGGGTTTATATATGTCGCCTATACTGTATAAAACTACAAAATAACAAAGACGGAGGCTCTAGTTTTACACGAGGACCGCTTTATTTAGTTAGTTTAAAAAAAAAACCTTCCGCTCTTAACGCCTTCAAAATAAGAGCTCAAGGTATATACTGTATAACAGCTTATAACAGGAACTTAACATCACAAAGAGGAAAGTCCATAAAAATAGACTACATATTCGGAGGCGTGGGCTCGAATCCCACCGCTGCCACCAAGGGTTTATATATGTCGCCTATACTGTATAAAACTACAAAATAACAAAGTCGGAGGCTCCAGTTTTACACGAGGACCGCTTTATTTAGTTAGTTTTTTAAAAAACACTTCCGCTCTTAACGCCTTCAAAATAAGAGCTCAAGGTATATACTGTATAACAGCTTATAACAGGAACTTAACACCACAAAGAGGAAAGTCCATAAAAATAGACTACATATTCGGAGGCGTGGGTTCGAATCCCACCGCTGCCACCAAGGGTTTATATATGTCGCCTGTACTGTATAAAACTACAAAATAACAAAGACGGAGGCTCCAGTTTTACACGAGGACCGCTTTATTTCGTTAGTTTTTAAAAAAAACACTTCCGCTCTTAACGCCTTCAAAATAAGAGCTCAAGGTATATACTGTATAACAGCTTATAACAGGAACTTAACATCACAAAGAGGAAAGTCCATAAAAATAGGTTACATATTCGGAGGCGTGGGTTCGAATCCCACCGCTGCCACCAAGGGTTTATATATGTCGCCTATACTGTATAAAACTACAAAATAACAAAGACGGAGGCTCCAGTTTTACACGAGGACCGCTTTATTTTGTTAGTTTTTAAAAAACACTTCCGCTCTTAGCGCCTTCAAAATAAGAGCTCAAGGCATATACTGTATAACAGCTTATAACAGGAACTTAACATAACAAAGAGGAAAGTCCATAAAAATAGGCTACATATTCGGAGGCGTGGGTTCGAATCCCACCGCTGCCACCAAGGGTTTATATATGTCGCCTATACTGTATAAAACTACAAAATAACAAAGGCGGAGGCTCCAGTTTTACACGAGGACCGTTTTATTTCGTTAATTAAAAAAAAACACTTCCGCTCTTAGCGCCTTCAAAATAAGAGCTCAAGGCATATACTGTATAACAGCTTATAACAGGAACTTAACATCACAAAGAGGAAAATCCATAAAAATAGGTTACACTACATTTTACTTTTATTTTAATTTTAATTTTTTGTGACGGTTTATCGCTGAATTTAAAGGGACGATGCTTCCGGTTCGATTAGCTACGCCTGGTCGATGTCAAACAGGAACGACGCAGGTTTGGATCGAAATGATTAAAATGCTGTTAAAAAAAGTAGTTTGTGTAAAAATATATTCGCGGATAAGTTTGTGATTCGGTCCCTTTTTGCTTGTCCGTCACCGTCATATTCGGCAACCTTTGCTGGAGGCTCGTCGACGCAAGCGGTAAGTATTAGCTAAGCTAGCTTAGCTGCAGCCACGATGAAGCTAATTAAACACAAACATAAATAACTGCTCATAAACATAAACCAAAGCAAATAACGTATGAGTCCTAATTAAACTTGTTGTTTCTCTTCTCTATACGCACTTTTTGGCTACATTAAAGTACATTTTTTTAAAGGATTTTTCCATTTAATTCAGGTGGCTACTATAATGTAGTTTAAATCAACATGCAATTGTGCAATAACCATTCAGTCTGAGCAGTGTTGGGTTAGTTACTGAAAACCAGTAACTAGTTACAGTTACTAGTTACTTTATTGCAAAAGTAACTCAATTACTAACTCAGTTACTTACACCAAAAAGTAATGCGTTACTGTGAAAAGTAACTATTTAGTTACTCTTTTTTTTTCAAGGCTCCCAATAATTGCCCTTTTAGCCTTCATTTCAGTACTGTTATTGCACTGGACAATAATACAATATGTTGATCAACTTGACATGTATTTGCATCACTGAAAGTGATCTACATACAACACACAAAGACAAAGATATGTTTCAAAGGGCCAATTTATTTCAGGCCAGAACAAATTGACAAAACTATTTAAAATAGCTGCAACATAACATACATAAGTAACAAACAGCATAATAACAACATAGCTGTAAACCTGGCTTCACCCAAGGAAGGCACACATGACATACACAAAGCCTAACCAGGCATTTTTTCTCTCTCAAGGAATTATGAAATAAAATCATGTCTTCATGAGATCAACACTGTTCTGAAGCCCAGAACACTCTACGCGTTTCTTCAGTTTTAGTTTAGAGATAAGGAAAGATTGGCCACTGGGATCCCTCTTTATGTTTGTGAACATTATAGTCTATACATTTAGAGTGATGCTACAATCAAACACTTTAGAATGAAAGAGCAACAGTATATAAGATAATTGGCAGAGAGTGTGTACCTTCAGTGCTGAATGATGAGCAGAGGCAGGGTTTGGAGTAGTGATGGGTTGATGAGGCGTCATGAAGCGTTTCGACACATTGCAAAACTGTATTGATACTGTGTCACTAAATACTGACATCTGCTGGACATTAAAAATCCCTACAGGCAACCTATGGACCGACTCAACTGACACTGATTTTATGACCTAGTACAGTGGTTCTCAAATGGGGGTACGCGTACGCCTGGGGGTACTTGAAGGTATGCCAAGGGGTATGTGAGATTTTAAAAAAATATTCTAAAAATAGCAACAATTCAAAAATCCTTTATAAATATATTTATTGAATAATACTTCAACAAAATATGAATGTAAGTTCATAAACTCAGTGAAGCACAAGCTCAGGTTTGTCACTAAAATGTCTGTCAAAAAGAAGTGTGAAAAGAAATGCAACAATGCAATATTCAGTGTTGACAGCTAGATTTTTTTGTGGACATGTTCCATAAATATTGATGTTAAAGATTTATTTTTTTTGTGAAGAAATGTTTAGAATTAAGGTCATGAATCCAGATGGATCTCTATTACAATCCCCAAAGAGAGCACTTTAAGTTGATGATTACTTCTATGTGTAGAAATATTTATTTATAATTGAATCACTTGTTTATTTTTCAACAAGTTTTTAGTTATTTTTATATCTTTTTTTCCAAATAGTTCAAGAAAGACCACTACAAATGAGCAATATTTTGCACTGTTATACAATTTAATAAATCAGAAACTGATGACATAGTGCTGTATTTTACTTCTTTATCTTTTTTTTTTTCAACCAAAAATGCTTTGCTCTGATTAGGGGGTACTTGAATTAAAAAAAAAAAAATTCACAGGGGGTACATTGCTGAAAAAAGGTTGAGAACCACTGACCTAGTATATACAATAATATAAACCAAGTCATTGTATTTCATTTAGGATTATTTCATAACTTCATTTACATAAAAATATATTTTTTGTCTTTTTTAGATACAGTCAATAAATAATGTGAACATGTATCATAACATGGAAATCTAAGAGAACGTGTTGTGAATGAGGATGCTTGTGGACCTGGAAATTATTATAATTTTTTTTTTTACACATTTTTCTTAAAAAAAAACAAAACAGTTTTTCCAACGTATTCAATTTTAGACGCTTTCTCTTCTTAGTTATTATTTCTCCGGCTGTAGAAAAGACACGCTCACAGGGCACAGAGGAGGCGTCAGTGCGACACAGTTCGCATATCGGTCACGTGACCAAAACAGCTCATGATCGGTCACGTGACTTTCTAAAAGCGGTACGCGCACCGACACAGGGTTTTGCTCTATGAGCTCGACGCATGCGCCGATGCGTCGGTGTTGCCGGACCCATCACTAGTTTGGAGTTTTTTCTTTAGCTCGCTTTCCATTTTTATGTACTCACTGTCCAGGTACGTGGAGCATGTTTTCCGTGCCATTTGCTGTTTGACGCCAGTATCATGCTAATTAGCTGCCTGAAAGCGGGTGACTCCACTGTAGAAATAGCCTGCATGTCTTCTAGCACACACGCTGCAATGGCTCTATCAATGTTGTCCTGGCTAGCAGTCCCTCCGTTAAAATCCAGCCGCTGTGTGTCTCTCTTTACTAGATTCGTCGAAGCATGTTGCTTTTGTAGCTGTTTCAGCAGATTTGAATTGCAGTTTTGGGCAGTAGATGGGATCTTTGATCAACTTACATTTAACTAAAATGTTCTTTTCTTTGTGCTCGACAAAAGAAAAGTACCGTATTTTCCGCACTATAAGGCGCACCTAAAAACCACAATTTTTCTCAAAAGCTGACAGTGCGCCTAATAACCCGGTGCGCTTTATTACGATTCATTTTCATAAAGTTTCGGTCTCGCAACTTCGGTAAACAGCCGCCATCTTTTTTCCCGGTAGAACAGGAAGCGCTTCTTCTTCTACGCAAGCAACCGCCAATGAAAGCACTCGCCCCCATAGAACAGGAAGCGCTTCACCCGCCCCCATAGAACAGGAAGCGCTTCACCCGCCCCCGGAAGAAGAAGAAAAAACGCGCGGATATCACCGTACGTTTCATTTCCTGTTTACATCTGTAAAGACCACAAAATGGCTCCTACAAAACGATCCGGTTCATAAAAAGACGCAATCTCTCCATCCGCACACGGATTACTACCGTATTTCACAGCAACTGAACCGCACTGTGGAACGGGAGCACGTACGGTGAATATTCGCTCCACAGGGAATGAGAAGTCATCCTTCACTGTGGTTCTAGCTTGCCATGCTAACTTCCACCCATCCAAAAGAGACCTTTCCAGCCGGCGTCATCATAAAAGCTAACTCGAAGGGATGGATGGATGAAGAAAAGATGAGCGAGTGGTTAAGGGAAGTTTACGCGAAGAGGCCGGGTGGCTTTTTTCACACAGCTCCGAAGGCGAACACACCTTCACTAAGACGGGCAGATAGCGCCGGTCGACATACGCCAACATCTGCCAGTGGATCGTAAATGCCTGGGCAGATAGTTTCGGTCACAACTGTGGTCCGACCTTTCCGGAAGGCAGGATTCACAGAACTGCTGCACAACAACAGCGACACTGACTCCGGTGACTTCGACGAGACGGAACCGGCCATTTTGGATCCCGTATTCGCCCAACTTTTCAATTCGGACACCGAAGACGAAGAATTCGAAGGATTTACGAATGAAGAATAACTTCAGAAGGTGAGCGCTATGTTTATTTTGTGTGTTGTGACATTAACGTTCGAGCAACATTATGTTGCTATTGTTCTACACCATTTTGAATTTTACTATGTTTGTGATTGCACATTTGCGTACATTTTGGGACAGAGTTGTTAGAACGCTGGTTTTCAATATATTATTAAAGTTTGACTGAACTATCTGACTGTTTTTTTGACATTCACTTTAGCGCAGCGTTTTTTTGACATTCACTTTAGCGCAGCGTAGGCGCGGCTTTTAGTCCGGGGCGGCTTATTGGTGGACAAAATTATGAAATATGTAATTCATAGAAGGTGCGGCTAATAATCCGGTGCGCCTTATAGTGCGGAAAATACGGTAGTGAGAATATCTCCATGTTAAGAAACTCGACTTCGGCTCCGCCATGATGTCTTGTTAGTAAACACAGACACGCCTCCTCCACCACACACACACACACACCGCCTCTTCTCTTCTCCCGCTTTTGACACAGGAAGAATCAGAAGGACGACACTGCAACTCTCCAATAAAACACACTCAGATCTTCTGTTTCTAGCCGATACTACATAAAAAATAAGGTAAAAAAACGCAGTAACGCATCATGTAGTAACGGTAACTGAGTTACTAAATATAGAAAATAACGCGTTAGACTACTAGTTACCGCCGAAAATAACGGCGTTACAAAGTAACACGTTAGTCCCAACACTGGTGATGAATAATGGAGATGTAAATGTTAAAAAAAACCTGTTTCCACAGCTGCAAGGTGAAGTGATGCTGCCTTTGAAGGAAAAAGACAAGATCATCATCAAGAAGATGCTGGCGGCGGGATGCTGCGCTCGCTGCGTGCTCAGATTCTGCTGCATCAGCGTCCCGGCCGCCTACAGGCAGCGCCGCCAGGTGAGCGGGCTCACACTGACACCTGAGCAGAAGACGCGTCCGTGGTCCTGACCCGTTGTGCTCCGTTGCAGGACACACTCGGGCAGCTTCGCGCTTTTGTCGAGGCGGCCGACGACGACAGCCGCGAATCGTCGGCGCCGGAGGAGAACGACGATTCAGGAGAGCCGGCGGTGAAGAGAGCGAAAGTGGAAGTTGCGGAGGAGGAGGCGAGCGTGTGCGTGCTGTGCCTGGGCGTCCTGCAGCACCTGAGCGACGTCCCTCAGGCTGTCAAGGTGCGCAAAACTGAAAGCGTTGAGGGAAAAACCACAAACACGGACGCCTGCTTGTCGCGTCCCCGCAGATCGCTGATGCGGTGACCAAGGAAAACTACGAGGTGGACTCTTTGGTTCTGTCCATCTCTCTGCCTGCTCAGCTGTGTGTGCGCGAGGTCAGTGTGCGTATGCATGTGTGTGTGTTTTATTGTGACGCCTCTTCCTGTGTTTAAATGTGCAGCACTCCTGCTGGCTTCACGTGAAAGAGCAAGTAAGGTAAGGACTCAAGATCGACCGGTACGTTTTTTTCAGGGCCGATATTCATACCGATTATTAGCAGTCAAGGAGGTAGATAACCAATATTTGCAGTAAAAGTGATTTAAACATGAGAAGTATTTTCAGTTAACAGCTGGAAAAGGCTTCAAAGGTTTGCTTCATTCATATATATATATATATATATATATATATGTGTGGGAAAAAAATCACAAGACTACTTCATCTCTACAGGCTTGTTTCATGAGGGGTTCCCTCAATCATCAGGAGATTTTAATGGAAGCATTCACATACCATGGTTTATATAGGGCACAGAGTGGGTAGGTACAGGCTGGCGTAGGGGCGTGGTGATTGGCTCATGTACCTAAGAGGTGTTTCCGTCTGTGGCGGCATGCTGATACAATTTCGCTGCGCTTGTTGAGGGATGACAGGTCTGGACGGTATATAATAAACAGTTTCTCTTTCAAGCATAGGTTGCATCTGCCACAGACGGAAACACCTCCTAGGTAACACATGAGCCAATCACCACGCCCCTACGCCAGCCTGTACCTACCCACTCTGTGCCCTATATAAACCATGGTATGTGAATGCTTCCATTAAAATCTCCTGATGATTGAGGGAACCCCTCATGAAACAGGCCTGTAGAGATGAAGTAGTCTTGTGATTTTTTTCCCACACATACATATATTGCGCTCTACTACGGTATCGAGCACTATTTTTTGGATAACCTTATTAAGACATATATATGTATGTATGTATATAAATATATATATATATGTATGTATGTATGTATGTATGTATGTATGTATGTATGTATGTATGTGTGTGTGTATATATATATATATATATATATATATGTCTTAATAAGGTTATCCAAAAAAAATAGTGCTCGATACCGTAGTAGAGCGCAATATATGTATGTGTGGGAAAAAAAATCACAAGACTATTTCATCTCTACAGGCCTGTTTCATGAGGGGGGGTACCCTCAATCGTCAGGAGATTTTAATGGGAGCATTCGCATACCATGGTTTATATAGGGCACAGAGTGGGTGGGTACAGGCTGGCCTAGGGGCGTGGTGATTGGCTCATGTGTTGCCTAGGAGGTGTTTCCGTCTATGGCGGCATGTTGTTACAATTTCGCTGCGCTTGTTGAGGGATGACAGGTCTGGACGGTAAATAATAAACAGTTTCTCTTTCAAGCATAGGTTGCATCTTTTATTACCACTATTGTAAGGTGTGCTGGATGCAAGAATTTGCCATGTTATTGAATATTCAACATTATTGTCTTTGAGGTCCCAAATGTGTTTGCTGAAAGACAATAATGTTGAATATTCAATAACATGGCAAATTCTTGCATCCAGCACACCTTACAATAGTGGTAATAAAAGATGCAACCTATGCTTGAAAGAGAAACTGTTTATTATTTACCGTCCAGACCTGTCATCCCTCAACAAGCGCAGCGAAATTGTAACAACATGCCGCCATAGACGGAAACACCTCCTAGGCAACACATGAGCCAATCACCACGCCCCTAGGCCAGCCTGTACCCACCCACTCTGTGCCCTATATAAACCAGGGTATGCGAATGCTCCCATTAAAATCTCCTGACGATTGAGGGTACCCCCCCTCATGAAACAGGCCTGTAGAGATGAAATAGTCTTGTGATTTTTTTCCCCACACATACATATATATATATATATATGTATATATGTATGTGTATATATATATATATATATATATATATATATATATATGTGTATGTATATATATATATGTATGTATGTGTATATAGCCATAAAGACATTTCCTTCTTACTTAATTTAAGTGTATTTTTTCTATTGTTTATATTTTTATAACCATACATACACTTAAATTAAGTACAAATGAAATGTATTTTTTTAATGTTTATATTCTTATAACCATGTAGACATTTCATTCTTAATTTAAGTGTATTTGAATGTGGTCGCCGATAACGTGTAGTGAGGAGGTGCACGTCCTCAAAGTGTGGTGTGACCCATCAGAGCTAAGTGTGGCTTACTGGGCAAAGACGATGTGGTCCAGGTGAAGGAGGCCTTCAAGTGGGTCATGCAGGACCTGCTGGCCAAAGAGCTGGGGGGCGTTGCCGTGGTAACTAAGGTGAGTGACGTCTGACAGGTGTGTTGTTTTTTTTTTTTTTAAAGTCCGTTCCAGCGTAACTTGGCTGATTTTTCTGCTCAGAGCGGCTTAGAGGTCAGCGTGGGCTTCACTCACCCGGAAACAGACGCAGACTGCCACTTCCTGTGAGTCCACAGCCTGTCAGCGCGCCTACAAGAACCTCTCCGTAAATGTCTCCTTTCTTCCAGCGCGACCAGCTGCCCAGACTGCTTCAAAGCCACCAAGAACAAGCAGGTGAGGACACGTCAGGTGTGTCACGGAGGCATCTATGGCTCTTGGAAAGAAGTAGCTCATTATTGTCATTCTTTTGGTCAAGGAAACAATTAATAGTAGCAGTCATTGAAATCACAATCATTCAAATGTACACAAATGTTACACTAATGGTGGGAATAAATATAATATTTCTTTTTATTGTAAACATTCCATAAGGTGGTGCATTTTTTTATATTCCCTCACCTCAAATATATTGCATTTTAACAATACAATGTATACACTTCAATTAAGTAAGAAATACATGTATTTATGGTTATAAGAATATAAACAATTGAAAAAATACACTAATATTAAGTAAGAATTACATTTATTTATAGTTAAAAAATGATAAACAATAGAAAAAATACATTTAAATTAAGTAAGAATAAATTTTTTATGGTTGTAAAAATATAAATAGAAGAAAATACACTTAAATTAGGTAAGAATTACATTTATTTATAGTTATAAACAATAGAAAAAATACATTTAAATTAAGTAAGAATTACATTTATTTATAGTTAAAAAATAATAAACAATAGAAAAAATACATTTAAATTAAGTAAGAATACATTTTTTATGGTTGTAAAAATATAAATAGAAACAAATACACTTAAATTAGGTAAGAATTACATTTATTTATAGTTATAAACAATAGAAAAAATACATTTAAATTAAGTAAGAATTACATTTATTTATAGTTAAAAAATGATAAACAATTGAAAAAATACATTTAAATTAAGTAAGAATTAAATGTATTTATGGTTGTAAAAATATAAATAGAAAAAATACACAAAAATGTAATGTATTTATGGTTAAAAATGATAAACAATAGAAAAAAATACACTTAAATTAAGTAAGAATTACATTTATTCATAGTTAAAAAATGATAAACAATAGAACAAATACATTTAAATTAAGTAAGAATTAAATGTATTTATGGTTGTAAAAATATAAATAGAAAAAATACACAAAAATGTATTGTATTTATGGTTAAAAATGATAAACAATAGAAAAAAATACACTTAAATTAAGTAAGAATTTCATTTATGCTTATAAAATATAAACTATAGGAAAAAATACACTTAAATTAAGTAAGAATGACATGTATTTATGGTTATAAAAAGTATAAACAATAGAAAAAATACACAAAAATTACGTCCGAATTTAATGTATTTATGGTTAAAAAATGATAAACAATAAAAAAATACATTTAAATTAAGTAAGAATTAAATGTATTTATGGTTGTAAAAATATAAATAGAAAAAATACACAAAAATGTAATGTATTTATGGTTAAAAATGATAAACAATAGAAAAAAATACACTTGAATTAAGTAAGAATTACATTTATTCATAGTTAAAAAATGATAAACAATAGAACAAATACATTTAAATTAAGTAAGAATTAAATGTATTTATGGTTGTAAAAATATAAATAGAAAAAATACACAAAAATGTAATGTATTTATGGTTAAAAATGATAAACAATAGAAAAAAATACACTTAAATTAAGTAAGAATTTCATTTATGCTTATAAAATATAAACTATAGGAAAAAATACACTTAAATTAAGTAAGAATGACATGTATTTATGGTTATAAAAAGTATAAACAATAGAAAAAATACACAAAAATTACGTCCGAATTTAATGTATTTATGGTTAAAAAATGATAAACAATAAAAAAAATACACTTTTATTTATGGTTCTAAAAATAAACAATCTAAAAATACACTTAAATTAAGTAAGCATTAAGTGTATGTATGGTTATAAAATGTAAACAAAAGTAAAAATACACTTAAATGAAGTAATTCAATGTATTTATGGTTGTAAAAATATAAATAGAAAAAATACACTTAAATTAAGAATGAAATGTCTACGTGGTTATAAAAATATAAACATTAAAAAAAAACATTACATTTTTACTTAAGTGTATGTATGGTCATAAAAATATAAACAATAGAAAAAATACACGTAAATTAAGTAAGAAGGAAATGTCTTTATGGTTATACGTGTGTGTGTGTGTGTGTGTGTGTATATGTATGTATATATATATATATATATATATATATATATATATATATATATATATATATATATATATATATGTATATATATATATATATGTATATATATGTATATATATGACGCAAACCAAAGAAACCCGGGCACCTGGAGCTTTTGTGACACACTTCCTGTTTCAAAGTAAAAGCACCTGGCGTGTGACTCTCCCTGCAGTCGGTGTTCACCAGGATGGCGGTGGTCAAAGCTCTGGAGAAGATCACCGACGCCAAGTTTGTAAAGTGAGTGTGTACTTGGATCTACTGAGTACGAGTATTATGTACACGTGTACATACTACTTCTGCTGTGTACTAATAGTACTTCTGTGTCAATCTTGCTACTTCTGCTCAGATCCACGCCGTGTCCGCCATCACGGGTGAGCAGCAGCTGCACGCCGCAGGACGTCCAGTGCGCCCACGTGGCGGTCTTCGTGGCGGGTAGGTGTTGAGGCTGCCAGGCGGTCTTCTGGCCGCTCCGTGGTAACGCCGTGTCCCTCAGGGCGCTACAACAAGTTCTGCCGCAGTCTGCCGCAGACGCCGTGGCTCATCGACGGCGAGCGCAGGATGGAGTCGTCGGTGGAGGAGCTGATCGCCGCGCCCGTCCTCGCCGCCTTCAGAGCCGACGGTGACATTTGAGGACACGCCTTCGCCAGAAGACCCCGCCCACAATAACCCCCTTTGTCTCCCGCAGGGTTCAATTTCTCCTCGTCGGGCAGGGAAGACGTGGATGTACGCACGCTGGGAAACGGTAAACGGCGAGGAGGCTGCGCGGTGTGGCGGCGGGCACGACCTTTGACCCCCCTTGCTCCACTTGCAGGTCGCCCCTTCGCCGTGGAGCTGCTGAATCCTCGCAGGAACCGACTGAGCCCCGACCACATGAAGAAAGTACAGCAGGTACCCGCTCCGCCCCGCCCCTCCCCTCGCTGGTTACGTTGTCATGGTGACCGCCTGTTTTCCAGACCATCAACGAGTCTTCTGACAAGATCCGAGTGAGGGACCTGCAGATGGTCAGCAGGTAGGACTTCCTGCTTCTCCCAGTAGGAGGAGGGACTACATTGTGTGTGTGTGTGTGCAGAGACGCCATGAGCCGCATGAAGGAGGGCGAGGAGGAGAAGACCAAGTCCTACAGAGCCTTGGTGTGGACTCTGAAGTCCATCCAGCCGGATGACATCACCTTCATGGACCACGTGAAGGTAAGCGGTCCAACAGGAAGAAGACTTTTTTTTGAGTGCGACTCGCCCCCCTTGTCTCGCCAGGACCTGGCGCTGGACCAGAAGACCCCCCTGAGGGTCTTGCACCGGCGCACGCTGGCGGTCCGGCGGCGAGTCATCCACAGCATGAGCACCGTCTTTCTGGACGCTCACCACTTCCACCTGCGGCTGAAGACGCAGGCCGGCACGTATCCTTACTCCTGCCTCCTGGTCTGGAGCGTAGACCAGGGGTGTCCTAACCTTTTTGGTCCCAGGGACCCAAAAGGGTCTTAGTCGTAAAATTGTTAAAAATAATGCTAAAGGCTTAGTGGCCACATGCGTGGACAGCACCTTTTTAGCTCTTATTTCCAAAATTGTGTACACTACTGAATTGGGGTCTTATGGCCACTTATGTGGACACTTATACTGCCATCTGGTGGTGTCAGAAGAGTATAACATACAATGGAATTTGGGGAAAAAAGGATTAAAAATAAGAATTAGCATGTCACTAAACATGAAGTACACGTTTGTTACTTATGGACTAAAGTACATCATATAAAAAGATAATTCTTAGTTTTTTATTCTAATTCGGGTCCAATAAGCCCAAATAGCAACAAAAAAAGAAAGCATGTAAACAAATAGCTTGGCCCTTAAGAGGTTAAATCTAGATTAGATCTATTTGTCGATATAAAGGTTTTTAAAAGTATATATATTTTGTGTTATGCCCTTTTTGTCAAAACATGGCAAAAACACAAAATATGCAATATTTTCCCCAAAAATATAAAGTGTAAAAATTTGATGTGAATTAATTAAATAGATCAATAATTCATAACATTGATTTTGATTATTATTTTTTGAGCAATGACAGTTGAAAAATGACACTAAAATGCAAGGGGTCCCACTCATAAAAGTGTTTGTTTTTTTTAAGTATTTTTTTTGCGCTTAAATTTGTAGATCAACTTCATATCTGTTCGTCGATATAAAGGTTTTTAAAAGTAAATATATTTTATGTTATGCCCTTTTTGTCAAAACATGGCGAAAACACAAAATATATGCAATATTTTCCCAGAAAATATAAAGTGTAAAAATTTGATGTGAATTAATTAAATAATCAAAATCAATGTTATGAATTATTGATCTATTATTTTTTGAACAATGACAGTTGAAAAACCACACTAAAATGCATAAAAGTGTTTAAAAAAAAAAAGTTGTTTTTTGCGCTGAAATTTGTAGATCAACTTCATATCTGTTGATAAAATTGTGTTTGTTTTATGTATTCTTGTCAAAGAAAACTTTTTTTTATGAGGAAAAAATAAATATGCAAAATTTTCCCCCAAAAAATATTTCAATGTTTAAAGATAATATTTGATGTTTAGTAATCGGAGCCTTAAATAGATCAATACTTCATAACATTGATTTGTATTCATTACTATTTTTTGAGCAATGACTGTTTTAAAAAAATGTCACTAAGGGACCCTAAGGGGTCCCACTCATTAAAATGTTAAAAATAGTTCATACATTTTTTTTTGTTACTTTCAATGCTTAAATTTTGACATCAACTTAAGATCTATTCCTACATAAGTTTTTATCATTTTATGCCCTTTTTGTCAAAACATGGAAAAAACACAAATATGCAATATTTTCACCAAAAATATAAAGTGTAAAAATTTGATGTGAATTTAATTAAATAGATCAATAATTCATAACATTGATTTTGATTCATTATTATTTTTTGAGCAATGACAGTTGAAAAACCACACTAAAATGCATAAAAGTGTTTAAAAAAAAAAAGTTGTTTTTTTGCGCTTAAATTTGTAGATCAACTTCATATCTGTTGATAACATTTTTTGTTTTATGTTCTTCTTGTCAAAGAAAACTTTTTTTTATGAAGAAAAACTAAATATGCAAAATTTTCCCCAAAAAAACATTTCAATGTTTAAAGATAATATTTGATGTTAAGTAATCGGAGCCTTAAATAGATCAATACTTCATAACATTGATTTGTATTCATTACTATTTTTTGAGCAATGACCGTTTTAAAAAAAATGTCACTAAGGGACCCTAAGGGGTCCCACTCATTAAAATGTTAAAAATAGTTCATAAAAATTTTTTTGTTACTTTCAATGCTTAAATTTTGACATCAACTTAAGATCTATTCCTACATAAGGTTTTACCATTTTATGCCCTTTTTGTCAAAACATGGCAAAAACACAAATATGCAATATTTTCACCAAAAATATAAAGTGTAAAAATTTGATGTGAATTTAATTAAATAGATCAATAATTCATAACATTGATTTTGATTCATTATTATTTTTTGAGCAATGACAGTTGAAAAACCACACTAAAATGCCTAGAGACCCAAAGGGGTCTCACTCATAAAAGTGTTTAAAAAAAGTAGTTTTTTGCGCTTAAATTTGTAGATCAACTTCATATCTGTTGATAAAATTTTATTTGTTTTATGTTCTTCTTGTCAAAGAACCCTTTATTTTATGAAGAAAAACTAAATATGCAAAATTTCCCCCCAAAAAACATTTCAATGTTTAAAGATAATATTTGATGTTAAGTAACTGGAGCCTTAAATAGATCAATAATTCATAACATTGATTTGTATTCATTACTATTTTTTGAGCAATGACTGTTTTAAAAAAAATGTCACTAAGGGACCCTAAAGGGTCCCACTCATTAAAATGTTAAAAATAGTTCATACATTTTTTTTTGTTACTTTCAATGCTTAAATTTTGACATCAACTTAAGATCTATTCCTACATAAATTTTATCATTTTATGCCCTTTTTGTCAAAACATGGCAAAAACACAAATATGCAATATTTTCACCAAAAATATAAAGTGTAAAAATTTGATGTGAATTTAATTAAATAGATCAATAATTCATAACATTGATTTTGATTCATTATTATTTTTTGAGCAATGACAGTTGAAAAACCACACTAAAATGCATAAAAGTGTTTAAAAAAAAAAAGTAGTTTTTTTGCGCTTAAATTTGTAGATCAACTTCATATCTGTTGATAACATTTTTTGTTTTATGTTCTTGTCAAAGAAAACTTTTTTTTATGAAGAAAAACTAAATATGCAAAATTTTCCCCCAAAAAACATTTCAATGTTTAAAGATAATATTTGATGTTAAGTAATCGGAGCCTTAAATAGATCAATACTTCATAACATTGATTTGTATTCATTACTATTTTTTGAGCAATGACTGTTTTAAAAAAATGTCACTAAGGGACCCTAAGGGGTCCCACTCATTAAAATGTTAAAAATAGTTCATACATTTTTTTTTTCTTACTTTCAATGCTTAAATTTCGACATCAACTTAAGATCTATTCCTACATAAGTTTATCATTTTATGCCCTTTTTGTCAAAACATGGCAAAACACAAAATATGCAATATTTTCCCCAAAAATATAAAGTGTAAAAATTTGTTGTGAATTTAATTAAATAGATCAATAATTCATAACATTGATTTTGATTCATTATTATTTTTTGAGCAATGACAGTTGAAAAACCACACTAAAATGCATAAAAGTGTTTAAAAAAAAAAGTAGTTTTTTGCGCTTAAATTTGTAGATCAACTTCATATCTGTTGATAACATTTTTTGTTTTATGTTCTTCTTGTCAAAGAAAACTTTTTTTTATGAAGAAAAACTAAATATGCAAAATTTCCCCCAAAAAAACATTTCAATGTTTAAAGATAATATTTGATGTTAAGTAATCGGAGCCTTAAATAGATCAATACTTCATAACATTGATTTGTATTCATTACTATTTTTTGAGCAATGACTGTTTTAAAAAAATGTCACTAAGGGACCCTAAGGGGTCCCACTCATTAAAATGTTAAAAATAGGTCATACATTTTTTTTTTTTTACTTTCAATGCTTAAATTTTGACATCAACTTAAGATCTATTCCTACATAAGGTTTTATCATTTTATGCCCTTTTTGTCAAAACATGGCAAAAACACAAAATATGCAATATTTTCCCCAAAAATATAAAGTGTAAAAATTTGATGTGAATTTAATTAAATAGATCAATAATTCATAACATTGATTTTGATTCATTATTATTTTTTGAGCAATGACAGTTGAAAAACCACACTAAAATGCATAAAAGTGTTTAAAAAAAAAAAAGTTGTTTTTTTGCGCTTAAATTTGTAGATCAACTTCATATCTGTTGATAACATTTTTTGTTTTATGTTCTTCTTGTCAAAGAAAACTTTTTTTTATGAAGAAAAACTAAATATGCAAAATTTTCCCCAAAAAAACATTTCAATGTTTAAAGATAATATTTGATAAGTAATCGGAGCCTTAAATAGATCAATACTTCATAACATTGATTTGTATTCATTACTATTTTTTGAGCAATGACTGTTTAAAAAAAATGTCACTAAGGGACCCTAAGGGGTCCCACTCATTAAAATGTTAAAAATAGTTCATACATTTTTTTTTCTTACTTTCAATGCTTAAATTTCGACATCAACTTAAGATCTATTCCTACATAAGTTTTTATCATTTTATGCCCTTTTTGTCAAAACATGGCAAAAACACAAATATGCAATATTTTCACCAAAAATATAAAGTGTAAAAATTTGATGTGAATTTAATTAAATAGATCAATAATTCATAACATTGATTTTGATTCATTATTATTTTTTGAGCAATGACAGTTGAAAAACCACACTAAAATGCCTAGGGACCCAAAGGGGTCCCACTCATAAAAGTGTTTAAAAAAAAAAGTAGTTTTTTGCGCTTAAATTTGTAGATCAACTTCATATCTGTTGATAAAATTTTATTTGTTTTATGTTCTTCTTGTCAAAGAACCCTTTATTTTATGAAGAAAAACTAAATATGCAAAATTTCCCCCCAAAAAACATTTCAATGTTTAAAGATAATATTTGATGTTAAGTAATTGGAGCCTTAAATAGATCAATACTTCATAACATTGATTTGTATTCATTACTATTTTTGAGCAATGACTGTTTTAAAAAATGACCCTAAGGGGTCCCACTCATTAAAAATGGTAAAATAGGTCATACATTTTTTTTCTTACTTTCAATGCTTACATTTCGACATCAACTTAAGATCTATTTGTACATAAGTTTTGATCATTTTATGCCCTTTTTGTTGAAGAAAGCTTTCTTTAATAGCAAAAACAGGAAATTTGCAATATTTCCCCCAAAATGTCAGTGTAATATTAGAAGTAATGAAATAATTGAGCATTGATTTTGATTCTTTATCATTTTTGAGCAATGAGAGTTTTAAAGTAAAAGCAGCCTGCTTGGCATCTTTGTGTTATTAGTCTTCACCTCTTTAATGTTTATCTTGTAACGGTATTTGAAAAAGGCGTGTTTAAGGTGTTCCTCCTCAACGCCCACATGACAGATACATCAAGGAGTTTGTCCATGGAGACTTTGGACGCACTAAACCTAACTTGTGTCAGCTCCTACACACGGACACTGACATCCTGGAGTTGGACGTGGAGGTGAGAACACACCTTGTCTTCTTGTGTCCTCAGGAACCTCCAACATGTCCTCCTTCTTCTTGTGTCAACTCCAACATGTCTTCTTCTTCTTGTGTCACCTCCAACATGTCCTCCTTCTTCTTCTTGTGTCACCTCCAACATGTCCTCCTTCTTCTTGTGTCAACTCCAACATGTCTTCTTCTTCTTGTGTCACCTCCAACATGTCCTCCTTCTTCTTGTGTCTCCTCCAACATGTCCTCCTTCTTCTTCTTGTGTCACCTCCAACATGTCCTCCTTCTTCTTGTGTCACCTCCAACATGTCTTCTTCTTCTTGTGTCACCTCCAACATGTCCTCCTTCTTCTTCTGTCACCTCCAACATGTCTTCTTCTTCTTGTGTCTCCTCCAACATGTCCTCCTTCTTCTTGTGTCACCTCCAACATGTCCTCCTTCTTCTTGTGTCACCTCCAACATGTCCTCCTTCTTCTTCTTGTGTCACCTCCAACATGTCCTCCTTCTTGTTGTGTCAACTCCAACATGTCTCCTTCTTCTGTCACCTCCAACATGTCCTCCTTCTTCTTGTGTCACCTCCAACATGTCTTCTTCTTCTTGTGTCACCTCCAACATGTCCTCCTTCTTCTTGTGTCACCTCCAACATGTCCTCCTT
>NC_084572.2:37219302-37241802 GCF_033978685.3 Nerophis lumbriciformis | reverse complement strand
CGGTGAACAAAGAAAGGTGACGATGAGTCGCTAGCGGGAACCATGGCAACAGAGGAGGGCGGGGGAGCGAGGGAGGGGTGGACGTCTGTCTCCATGGCAACAGCAGAGACGCCGAGTAGAAAAGGATGTGGAGAAAGATCTGAAGTCTTTTGAGCGCACGCGCGGAATGTGGACCTTCCCCTCCCCCGTGGTGAGTGCGTATTGCATAAATCTGAAATATGTACACAAAGACTCCTCGCTGGAAGCATCGCCGCGCGGCGAGTGAACGTCCGCCGCATGCAACCTTTCCTTCTCTTTCGACGGGGTCATGCTCTTATTTTGAAGGAGGCCTATTTCCTCCCTCCTGGCTCAGCCGGCCGCCCAACTTAGCCGCGAACGTCCACGGCGTTCTTGCTCGCGGACCGCGTGGAAACTTTGAAGAGTGCGTTCATTTCGTGTGTGTGTGTGTGTGTGTGTGTGTGTGTGTGTGTGTGTGTGTGTGTGTGTGTGTGTGTGTGTGTGTGTGTGTGTGTGTGTGTGTGTGACGCACAGGAAGAGGAGGATGCTGGCAGTGTGTGTGTGGTGTTCTAACCAGAAGACCAGGTTCAGAACGCCGCGGACTTTCCTGCCCCGTGGCCGTCCGGTGAAGGTGCGTTGCCACGGCAACCGGAGGAGGAGGAGACCCAGGTTTGGTTTCAGGTGAGCCGGGGAGCCGTGCCGGAGGTGAAAGCGGCGACGTAAGGCAACATGTTTCGGTCCTTAGTTCCCTTCAAAAGCGGCTCTCCCAGAAGCAAGTGCAAAAAAAAAAAAAAAAGAAAGATGGCGAGAAGAAGCGAGGTGAAGGTAATACTGACGGGGGAGAAAATAAATAAGAGAAAAAGGTGTGGCGGACTCATCTTTAGTGTGGACGCGCGGCCACTGTGCAAAAACCTCCTGGAGTCCCAGCCAGACTTTCCTCCGTGCGCCGGGAGGACCACAGAGAGGACAGACTGGTATTTGTTTTTCCTAAAATGGCTACGTGGTTTCCTCAAAATGGTCGCCGCCGTCACCGCCGGCGGGCCGCGCTCACTCCCGCCCGCTGGCCGAGTAGGAGAACTGCGGGAAGTGAGGCCTCCGCTCGTTGTCGGCCGCGTCCATCCCGTCCTCGTCATCTGCAAGCACAGCGTGCGTGTCAGGAACAGGGAGATGGAGGTAAGAAGGTCATAGCCAGGGGCAGGGGGAAAGAGGTAAGAAGGTCATGGCCAGGGGCAGGGGGAAGGAGGTAAGAAGGTCATGGCGAGGGGCAGGGGGAAGGAGGTGAGAAGGTCATGGCGAGGAGCAGGGGGAAGGAGGTGAGAAGGTCATGGCGAGGGGCAGGGGGAAGGAGGTGAGAAGGTCATGGCGAGGGGCAGGGGGAAGGAGGTAAGAAGGTCATGGCGAGGAGCAGTGGGAAGGAGGTAAGAAGGTCATGATGAGGGGCAGGGGGAAGGAGGTAAGAAGGTCATGGCCAGGGGCAGGGGGAAGGAGGTAAGAAGGTCATCGCGAAGGGCAGGGGGAAGGAGGTAAGAATGTCATGGCAAAGGGCAGGGGAAAGGAGGTAAGAAGTCATGGCAAGGGGCAGGGGGAAGGAGGTAAGAAGGTCATGGCAAGGGGCAGGGGGAAGGAGGTAAGAAGGTCATGATGAGGGGCAGGGGAAGGAGGTAAAAAGGTCATGGCAAGGAGCAGAGGGAAGGAGGTGAGAAAGTCATGGCGATGAGCAGGGGGAACGAGGTAAGAAGGTCATGGCGAGGAGCAGAGGGAAGGAGGTGAGAAGGTCATGGCGAGGAGCAGGGGGAAGGAGGTGAGAAGGTCATGGCGAGGAGCAGGGGGAAGGAGGTGAAAAGGTCATGGCGAGGAGCAGGGGGAAGGAGGTGAGAAGGTCATGGCGAGGAGCAGGGGGGAAGGAGGTGAGAAGGTCATGGCGAGGAGCAGGGGGAAGGAGGTGAGAAGGTCATGGCGAGGAGCAGGGGGAAGGAGGTGAGAAGGTCATGGCGAGGAGCACGGGGAAGGAGGTAAGAAGGTCATGGCGAGGAGCAGGGGGTAGGAGGTGAGAAGGTCATGGCGAGGAGCAGGGGGGAAGGAGGTGAAAAGGTCATGGCGAGGAGCAGGGGGAAGGTGAAAAGGTCATGGCGAGGAGCAGGGGGAAGGAGGTAAGAAGGTCATGGCGAGGAGCAGAGGGAAGGAGGTGAGAAGGTCATGATGAGGGGCAGGGGGAAGGAGGTAAAAAGGTCATGGCGAGGAGCAGGGGGAAGATGAAAAGGTCATGGCGAGGAGCAGGGGGAAGGAGGTGAGAAGGTCATGGCGAGGAGCAAAAGGAAGGAGGTGAGAAGGTCATGGCGAGGAGCAGGGGGAAGGAGGTGAGAAGGTCATGGCGAGGAGCAGGGGGGAAGGAGGTGAGAAGGTCATGGCGAGGAGCAGAAGGAAGGAGGTGAGAAGGTCATGGCGAGGAGCAGGGGGAAGGAGGTGAGAAGGTCATGGCGAGGGGTAGGGGGAAGGAGGTAAGAAGGTCATGGCCAGGGGCAGGGGGTAGGAGGTAAGAAGGTCATGGCGAGGGGCAGGGGGAAGGAGGTAAGAAGTTCATGGCGAGGGGCAGGGGGAAGGAGGTGAGAAGGTCATGGCGAGGGACAAGGGGAAGGAGGTGAGAAGGTCATGGCGAGGAGCAGGGGGGAGGAGGTGAGAAGGTCATGGCGAGGAGCAGGGGGAAGGAGGTGAGAAGGTCATGGCGAGGAGCAGGGGGGAAGGAGGTGAGAAGGTCATGGCGAGGAGCAGGGGGGAAGGAGGTGAGAAGGTCATGGCGAGGAGCAGGGGGAAGGAGGTGAGAAGGTCATGGCGAAGAGCAGGGGGAAGGAGGTAAGAAGGTCATGGCGAGGAGCAGAGGGAAGGAGGTGAGAAGGTCATGGCGAGGAGCAGGGGGAAGGAGGTGAGAAGGTCATGGCGAGGAGCAGGGGGAAGGAGGTGAGAAGGTCATGGCGAGGAGCAGGGGGAAGGAGGTGAGAAGGTCATGGCGAGGAGCAGAGGGAAGGAGGTAAGAAGGTCATGGCGAGGAGCAGAGGGAAGGAGGTAAGAAGGTCATGGCGAGGAGCAGGGGGAAGGAATTGAGAAGGTCATGGCGAAGAGCAGGGGGGAAGGAGGTGAGAAGGTCATGGCGAGGAGCAGGGGGAAGGAGGTGAGAAGGTCATGGCGAGGAGCAGGGGGAAGGAGGTGAGAAGGTCATGGCGAGGAGCAGGGGGAAGAAGGTGAAAAGGTCATGGCGAGGAGCAGGGGGAAGGAGGTGAGAAGGTCATGGCGAGGGGCAGGTGGAAGGAGGTAAGAAGGTCATGGCGAGGAGCAGGGGGGAGGAGGTGAGAAGGTCATGGCGAGGAGCAGGGGGAAGGAGGTGAGAAGGTCATGGCGAGGAGCAGGATGAAGGAGGTGAGAAGGTCATGTCGAGGGGCAGGGGGAAGGAGGTGAGAAGGTCATGGCGAGGAGCAGGGGGAAGGAGGTGAGAAGGTCATGGCGAGGAGCAGGGGGAAGGAGGTGAGAAGGTCATGTCGAGGGGCAGGGGGAAGGAGGTGAGAAGGTCATGGCGAGGAGCAGGGGAAGGAGGTGAGAAGGTCATGGCGAGGAGCACGGGGAAGGAGGTAAAAAGGTCATGGCGAGGAGCAGAGGGAAGGAGGTGAGAAGGTCATGGCGAGGAGCAGGGGGAAGGAGGTGAGAAGGTCATGGTGAGGAGCAGGGGGGAAGGAGGTGAGAAGGTCATGGCGAGGAGCAGGGGGAAGGAATTGAGAAGGTCATGGCGAAGAGCAGGGGGGAAGGAGGTGAGAAGGTCATGGCGAGGAGCAGGGGGAAGGAGGTGAGAAGGTCATGGCGAGGAGCACGGGGAAGGAGGTAAAAAGGTCATGGCGAGGAGCAGAGGGAAGGAGGTGAGAAGGTCATGGCGAGGAGCAGGGGGAAGGAGGTGAGAAGGTCATGGTGAGGAGCAGGGGGGAAGGAGGTGAGAAGGTCATGGCGAGGAGCAGGAGGAAGGAGGTAAGAAGGTCATGATGAGGGGCAGGGGTAAGGAGGTAAAAAGGTCATGGCGAGGAGCAGAGGGAAGGAGGTGAGAAGGTCATGGCGAGGAGCAGGAGGAAGGAGGTAAGAAGGTCATGATGAGGGGCAGGGGGAAGGAGGTAAAAAGGTCATGGCGAGGAGCAGAGGGAAGGAGGTGAGAAGGTCATGGCGAGGAGCAGGGGGAAGGAGGTGAGAAGGTCATGGCGAGGAGCAGGGGGGAAGGAGGTGAGAAGGTCATGGCGAGGGGTAGGGGGAAGGAGGTAAGAAGGTCATGGCCAGGGGCAGGGGGAAGGAGGTGAGAAGGTCATGGCGAGGAGCAGGGGGAAGGAGGTGAGAAGGTCATGGCGAGGAGCAGGGGGAAGGAGGTAAGAAGGTCATGGCGAGGAGCAGGGGGAAGGAGGTAAGAAGGTCATGGCGAGGAGCAGAGGGAAGGAGGTGAGAAGGTCATGGCGAGGAGCAGGGGGGAAGGAGGTGAGAAGGTCATGGCGAGGAGCAGGGGGAAGGAGGTGAGAAGGTCATGGTGAGGAGCAGGGGGAAGGAGGTAAGAAGGTCATGGCGAGGAGCAGGGGGAAGGAGGTAAGAAGGTCATGGCGAGGAGCAGGGGGAAGGAGGTAAGAAGGTCATGGCGGCACACTCACATTTCTCCGGTGGAGTGATGGTGATGGTCTGTGCGGTGAACTCCTCGTCAAAGTAGCGCGTGTCCGTCTCCGAGGACACCTGCGGCTGGAAGGGTGGAACCATCTGGAAGACATTCAGCTCTTTGAGTCGCTGTCGGTACACTTACTACTCGCACACTGGGTACTCACACACGATACACTCAATACTCACACTCAGGGTACACACTGGGTACTCACACTGGGTACCCGCACTCGATACACTGGGTACTCGCACTCAACACTCCATACTCACACACGATACACTGGGTACTCACACTGGCTACTCGCACTCGGGGTACTCACACTCGATACTCACACACGATACACTGGGTACTCACACTCGATACACTGGGTACTCACACTGCACTGGGTACTCACACTGGGTACTCGCACTCACAGTAGATACACTGGGTACTCACACTGGCTACTCGCACTCGGGGTACTCACACTCGATACTCACACACGATACACTGGGTACTCACACTCGATACACTGGGTACTCACACTGGGTACTCGCACTCACAGTAGATACACTGGGTACTCACACTGGGTACTCACACTCACAGTAGATACACCGGGTACTCACACTGGGTACTCGCACTCACAGTAGATACACTGGGTACTCACACTGGGTACTCACACTCGATACTCACACATGATACACTGGGTACTCACACTGGGTACTCGCACTCGGGGTACTCACACACGATACACTTGGTACTCGCACTCGATACTCACACTCGGGGTACTCACACTCGATACAATGGGTACTCACACTCGATACTCACACTCGATACATTGAGTACTCGCACTCGATACTCACACTTGATACACTGGGTACTCACACTCGATACTCACACTCACGGTACTCACACTCACGGTACTCACTCTATACACTGGGTACTCGCACTTGACACTCGGGGTACTCACACTCGATACACTGGGTACTCACACTCGATACTCACACTCTATACACTGGGTACTCACACTCGATACTCACTCTATACACTGGGTACTCACACTCGATACTCACACTCGATACATTGAGTACTCGCACTCGATACTCACACTTGATACACTGGGTACTCGTACTCGATACTCACACTCGCGGTACTCACACTCGATACTCACTCTATACACTGGGTACTCGCACTTGACACTCGGGGTACTCACACTCGATACACTGGGTACTCATACTCGATACTCACTCTATACACTGGGTACTCACACTCGATACACTGGGTACTCACACTCGATACTCACTCTATACACTGGGTACTCACACTTGACACTCGGGGTACTCACACTCGATACTCACACTCTATACACAGGGTACTCACACTTGACACTCGGGGTACTCACACTCGATACTCACACTCTATACACTGGGTACTCACACTTGACACTCGGGGTACTCACACTCGATACTCACACTCTATACACTGGGTACTCGCACTTGACACTCACACTTGGGGTACTCAAACTCGATATTCACACACGATACACTGGGTACTCGCACTCGATACACTGGGTACTCACACTCTATACACTGGGTACTCGCACTCGACACTCACACTCGGGGTACTCACACTCGATACTCACACACAATACACTGGGTACTCACACTCGATACTCACACACGATACAGGGTACTCACACTCGATACTCTCACACGATACACTGGGTACTCACACTCGATACTCACACTCTATACACTGGGTACTCGCACTTGACACTCACACTCGGGGTACTCAAACTCGATATTCACACACGATACACTGGGTACTCACACTCGATACACTGGGTACTCGCACTTGACACTCACACTCGGGGTACTCACACTCGATACTCACACACGATACACTGGGTACTCACACTCGATACTCACACTCGGGGTACTCACACTCGATACTCACACACGATACACTGGGTACTCGCACTCGATACTCACACTCAATACACTGGGTACTCACTCTCGATACTCACACTCTATACACTGGGTACTCGCACTTGACACACACTCGGAGTACTCACACTCGATACTCACACACGATACACTGGGTACTCACACTCGATACTCACACATGATACAGGGTACTCCCACTCGATACTCACACACGATACAGGGTACTCACACTCGATACTCACACTAGATACAGGGTACTCACACTCGATACTCACACTCGATACAGGGTACTCACACTCGATACTCACACACGATACACTGGGTACTCGCACTCGATACTCACACTCAATACACTGGGTACTCACTCTCGATACTCACACTCTATACACTGGGTACTCGCACTTGACACACACTCGGGGTACTCACACTCGATACTCACACACGATACACTGGGCACTCACGCTCGATACTCACACACGATACACTGGGCACTCACGCTCGATACTCACACATGATACACTGGGTACTCACACTCGATACTCACACACGATACAGGGTACTCACACTCGATACTCTCACTAGATACAGGGTACTCACACTCGATACTCACACGATACACTGGGTACTCACACTCGATACTCACACACGATACACTGGGTACTCACACTCGATACTCACACACGATACACTGGGTACTCACACTCGATACTCACACACGATACACTGGGTACTCACACTCGATACTCACACACGATACACTGGGTACTCACACTCGATACACTGGGTACTCCCACTCGATACTCACACATGATACACTGGGTACTCACACTCGATACTCCCACTCGATACACTGGGTACTCCCACTCGATACTCACACATGATACAGGGTACTCACACTCGATACTCACACATGATACAGGGTACTCACACTCGATACACTGGGTACTCACACTCGATACTCACACATGATACAGGGTACTCACACTCGATACTCACACATGATACAGGGTACTCACACTCACACATGATACAGGGTACTCACACTCGATACACTGGGTACTCACACTCGATACTCACACACGATACACTGGGTACTCGCACTCGGGATACTCACACTCGATACACTGGGTACTCACACTCGATACTCACACTCTATACACTGGGTACTCGCACTCGACACTCACACTCGGGGTACTCACACTCGATACTCACACACGATACAGGGTACTCACACTCGATACTCACACACGATACAGGGTACTCACACTCGATACTCACACTCAATACACTGGGTACTCACACTCGATACTCACACACGATACAGGGTACTCACACTCGATACACTGGGTACTCACTCGATACTGTTTTATTCACTATTTTATTTAAGGACAAAATTGTTCTTCGATTGCAAAAATAAACATTTGTTTATTGTACCGTAAGATTTTTGTTCAAATAAAGCCAATAATGCCATTTTTTGTGGTCCCCTTTATTTTGAAAAGTATCAATTAATTGATTGACTGACTGAAACTTGTATTAGTAGATTGCACAGTACAGTACATATTCCCTACAATTGACCACTAAATGGTAACACCCCAATAGGTTTTTCAACTTCTTTAAGTCGGGCTCCACGTTAATCAATTCATGGTAATCTAAAAGGTATGGAAAAGTATGGAAATACATTTTGGTACCAGTACCACAATACTGGTATGTGGACCAGCCTAGTCCGCACCCAGAGTCATATTTGTCACCTTGTAAAGCAAAAGGAAGGCAAATGGAGGTTCTACTGTGAATGCTGGCACACACACGACTACAGTGATGGGTGGAGCACAGTGACTACAGTGATGGGTGGAGCGCAGTTGTACGTGTGAGACTCCGCCCACATGTGGCGTCTCACCTTCTTGTCGTAGACGTCCTGCCAGTCCACGGTGCCAAAGAAACTGTGTCGCATGATCTCCTTGGCGTCCTCCGGTCCTCCACCCAGCCTGTGGGACCAGAGGAAGAAGAGGATGAAGAGCAGCACAGGTGGAGAAGGTGTGGTGTTTGCTATGGACAGCACAGGTGAAGAAGGTGTGGTGTTTGCTATGGACAGCACAGGTGGAGAAGGTGTGGTGTTTGCTATGGACAGCACAGGTGGAGAAGGTGTGGTGTTTGCTATGGACAGCACAGGTGGAGAAGGTGTGGTGTTTGCTATGGACAGCACAGGTGGAGAAGGTGTGGTGTTTGCTATGGACAGCACAGGTGGAGAAGGTGTGGTGTTTGCTATGGACAGCACAGGTGGAGAAGGTGTGGTGTTTGCTATGGACAGCACAGGTGGAGAAGGTGTGGTGTTTGCTATGGACAGCACAGGTGAAGAAGGTGTGGTGTTTGCTATGGACAGCACAGGTGGAGAAGGTGTGGTGTTTGCTATGGACAGCACGGGTGGAGAAGGTGTGGTGTTTGCTATGGACAGCACGGGTGGAGAAGGTGTGGTGTTTGCTATGGACAGCACAGGTGGAGAAGGTGTGGTGTTTGCTATGGACAGCACAGGTGGAGAAGGTGTGGTGTTTGCTATGGACAGCACAGGTGGAGAAGGTGTGGTGTTTGCTATGGACAGCACAGGTGGAGAAGGTGTGGTGTTTGCTATGGACAGCACAGGTGGAGAAGGTGTGGTGTTTGCTATGGACAGCACGGGTGGAGAAGGTGTGGTGTTTGCTATGGACAGCACAGGTGAAGAAGGTGTGGTGTTTGCTATGGACAGCACAGGTGGAGAAGGTGTGGTGTTTGCTATGGACAGCACAGGTGGAGAAGGTGTGGTGTTTGCTATGGACAGCACAGGTGGAGAAGGTGTGGTGTTTGCTATGGACAGCACAGGTGGAGAAGGTGTGGTGTTTGCTATGGACAGCACAGGTGGAGAAGGTGTGGTGTTTGCTATGGACAGCACAGGTGGAGAAGGTGTGGTGTTTGCTATGGACAGCACAGGTGGAGAAGGTGTGGTGTTTGCTATGGACAGCACAGGTGGAGAAGGTGTGGTGTTTGCTATGGACAGCACAGGTGGAGAAGGTGTGGTGTTTGCTATGGACAGCACAAGTGGAGAAGGTGTGGTGTTTGCTATGGACAGCACAGGTGGAGAAGGTGTGGTGTTTGCTATGGACAGCACAGGTGGAGAAGGTGTGGTGTTTGCTATGGACAGCACAGGTGGAGAAGGTGTGGTGTTTGCTATGGACAGCACAGGTGGAGAAGGTGTGGTGTTTGCTATGGACAGCACAGGTGGAGAAGGTGTGGTGTTTGCTATGGACAGCACAGGTGGAGAAGGTGTGGTGTTTGCTATGGACAGCACAGGTGGAGAAGGTGTGGTGTTTGCTATGGACAGCACAGGTGAAGGTGTGGTGTTTGCTATGGACAGCACAGGTGGAGAAGGTGTGGTGTTTGCTATGGACAGCACAGGTGGAGAAGGTGTGGTGTTTGCTATGGACAGCACAAGTGGAGAAGGTGTGGTGTTTGCTATGGACAGCACGGGTGGAGAAGGTGTGGTGTTTGCTATGGACAGCACGGGTGGAGAAGGTGTGGTGTTTGCTATGGACAGCACGGGTGGAGAAGGTGTGGTGTTTGCTATGGACAGCACAGGTGGAGAAGGTGTGGTGTTTGCTATGGACAGCACAGGTGGAGAAGGTGTGGTGTTTGCTATGGACAGCACAGGTGGAGAAGGTGTGGTGTTTGCTATGGACAGCACAGGTGGAGAAGGTGTGGTGTTTGCTATGGATAGCACAGGTGGAGAAGGTGTGGTGTTTGCTATGGACAGCACAGGTGGAGAAGGTGTGGTGTTTGCTATGGACAGCACAGGTGGAGAAGGTGTGGTGTTTGCTATGGACAGCACAGGTGGAGAAGGTGTGGTGTTTGCTATGGACAGCACAGGTGGAGAAGGTGTGGTGTTTGCTATGGACAGCACAGGTGGAGAAGGTGTGGTGTTTGCTATGGACAGCACAGGTGGAGAAGGTGTGGTGTTTGCTATGGACAGGTACCGCTTGTTGGGGTCCTTGATGAGCAGACCCGACAGCAGCGACTTGGCGTCGGCCGACAGCGTGCGCGGGAACTTGATCTCCTCCATGAGGATGAGCTCAAACAGTTTCTCGTGGTCCTGGTTGTAGAAGGGCAGGCGGCCGCACATCATCTCGTACGTGACCACACCCAGACCCCACCAGTCCACCGCCCGCCCGTAGTCGTTGTCCTCCAGCACCTGCCAGGGGAAAACAGGTGAGACTCTTCCCTCAGTGTTGGCGTTACACACTTTTTGTCTCTTTTTACGCATTGAAATCAGTTTTTTTTAATCGACTCTGCCTTCTCCGGGTCAAAACTCCAGTTTGCTTGTTTTTTTTTTATCGATGATCGCTTTCCACCTGTGTTTTGTCACTTGAGGACCGACACGTCTCTCTCTCTGGCCAGGAGAGCAAGGACGCACCTGCGCTGGACTCTCACTATTATGTTAGATCCACTATGGACTGGACTCTCACTATTATGTTAGATCCACTATGGACTGGACTCTCACTATTATGTTAGATCCACTATGGACTGGACTCTCACTATTATGTTAGATCCACTATGAACTGGACTCTCACTATTATGTTAGATCCACTATGGACTGGACTCTCACTATTATGTTAGATCCACTATGGACTGGACTCTCACACTATTATGTTAGATCCACTATGGACTGGACTCTCACTATTATGTTAGATCCACTATGAACTGGACTCTCACTATTATGTCAGATCCACTATGGACTGGACTCTCACACTATTATGTTAGATCCACTATGGACTGGACTCTCACTATTATGTTAGATCCACTATGGACTGGACTCTCACACTATTATGTTAGATCCACTATGGACTGGACTCTCACTATTATGTTAGATCCACTATGGACTGGACTCTCACACTATTATGTTAGATCCACTATGGACTAGACTGTCACTACTATGTTAGATCCACTATGGACTGGACTCTCACTATTATGTTAGATCCACTATTGACTGGACTCTCACTATTATGTTAGATCCACTATGGACTGGACTCTCACACTATTATGTTAGATCCACTATGGACTGGACTCTCACTATTATGTTAGATCCACTATGGACTGGACTCTCACACTATTATGTTAGATCCACTATGGACTGGACTCTCACTATTATGTTAGATCCACTATGGACTGGACTCTCACACTATTATGTTAGATCCACTATGGACTGGACTCTCACTATTATGTTAGATCCACTATGGACTGGACTCTCACACTATTATGTTAGATCCACTATGGACTGGACTCTCACTATTATGTTAGATCCACTATGGACTGGACTCTCACTATTATGTTAGATCCACTATGGACTGGACTCTCACTATTATGTTAGATCCACTATGGACTGGACTCTCACTATTATGTTAGATCCACTATGGACTGGACTCTCACTATTATGTTAGATCCACTATGGACTGGACTCTCACTATTATGTTAGATCCACTATGGACTGGACTCTCACTATTATGTTAGATCCACTATGGACTGTACTCTCACTATTATGTTAGATCCACTATGGACTGGACTCTCACTATTATGTTAGATCCACTATGAACTGGACTCTCACTATTATGTCAGATCCACTATGGACTGGACTCTCACACTATTATGTTAGATCCACTATGGACTGGACTCTCACTATTATGTTAGATCCACTATGGACTGGACTCTCACACTATTATGTTAGATCCACTATGGACTGGACTCTCACTATTATGTTAGATCCACTATGGACTGGACTCTCACACTATTATGTTAGATCCACTATGGACTGGACTCTCACTATTATGTTAGATCCACTATGGACTGGACTCTCACTATTATGTTAGATCCACTATGGACTGGACTCTCACTATTATGTTAGATCCACTATGGACTGGACATGGACTGGACTCTCACTATTATGTTAGATCCACTATGAACTGGACTCTCACTATTATGTCAGATCCACTATGGACTGGACTCTCACACTATTATGTTAGCTCCACTATGGACTGGACTCTCACGATTATGTTAGATCCACTATGGACTGGACTCTCACTATTATGTTAGATCCACTATGGACTGGACTCTCACACTATTATGTTAGATCCACTATGGACTGGACTCTCACTATTATGATAGATCCACTATGGACTGGACTCTCACAATATTATGTTAGATCCACTATGGACTGGACTCTCACAATATTATGTTAGATCCACTATGGACTGGACTCTCACTATTATGTTAGATCCACTATGGACTAGACTCTCACTATTATGTTAGATCCACTATGGACTGGACTCTCACTATTATGTTAGATCCACTATGGACTAGACTCTCACTATTATGTTAGATCCACTATGGACTAGACTGTCACTATTATGTTAGATCCACTATGGACTGGACTCTCAGTATTGTTAGATCCACTATGGACTGGACTCTCACACTATTATGTTAGATCCACTATGGACTGGACTCTCACAATATTATGTTAGATCCACTATGGACTGGACTCTCACAATATTATGTTAGATCCACTATGGACTAGACTGTCACTATTATGTTAGATCCACTATGGACTGGACTCTCAGTATTGTTAGATCCACTATGGACTGGACTCTCACACTATTATGTTAGATCCACTATGGACTGGACTCTCACAATATTATGTTAGATCCACTATGGACTGGACTCTCACTATTATGTTAGATCCACTATGGACTAGACTCTCACTATTATGTTAGATCCACTATGGACTAGACTGTCACTATTATGTTAGATCCACTATGGACTGGACTCTCAGTATTGTTAGATCCACTATGGACTGGACTCTCACACTATTATGTTAGATCCACTATGGACTGGACTCTCACAATATTATGTTAGATCCACTATGGACTGGACTCTCACACTATTATGTTAGATCCACTATGGACTGGACTCTCACTATTATGTTAGATCCACTATGGACTGGACTCTCACACTATTATGTTAGATCCACTATGGACTGGACTCTCACTATTATGTTAGATCCACTATGGACTGGACTCTCACTATTATGTTAGATCCACTATGGACTGTACTCTCACTATTATGTTGGATCCACTATGGACTGGACTCTCACACTATTATGTTAGATCCACTATGGACTGGACTCTCACTATTATGTTAGATCCACTATGGACTGGACTCTCACTATTATGTTAGATCCACTATGTACTGGACTCTCACTATTATGTTACATCCACTATGGACTAGACTCTCACTATTATGTTAGATCCACTATGTACTAGACTGTCACTATTATGTTAGATCCACTATGGACTAGACTGTCACTATTATGTTAGATCCACTATGGACTGGACTCTCACTATTATGTTAGATCCACTATGGACTGGACTCTCACTATTATGTTAGATCCACTATGGACTGGACTCTCACTATTATGTTAGATCCACTATGAACTGGACTCTCACTATTATGTCAGATCCACTATGGACTGGACTCTCACACTATTATGTTAGATCCACTATGGACTGGACTCTCACTATTATGTTAGATCCACTATGGACTGGACTCTCACAATATTATGTTAGATCCACTATGGACTGGACTCTCACAATATTATGTTAGATCCACTATGGACTGGACTCTCACTATTATGTTAGATCCACTATGGACTAGACTCTCACTATTATGTTAGATCCACTATGGACTGGACTCTCACTATTATGTTAGATCCACTATGGACTAGACTCTCACTATTATGTTAGATCCACTATGGACTAGACTGTCACTATTATGTTAGATCCACTATGGACTGGACTCTCAGTATTGTTAGATCCACTATGGACTGGACTCTCACACTATTATGTTAGATCCACTATGGACTGGACTCTCACAATATTATGTTAGATCCACTATGGACTGGACTCTCACTATTATGTTAGATCCACTATGGACTGGACTCTCACTATTATGTTAGATCCACTATGGACTGGACTCTCACACTATTATGTTAGATCCACTATGGACTGGACTCTCACACTATTATGTTAGATCCACTATGGACTGGACTCTCACTATTATGTTAGATCCACTATGGACTGGACTCTCACTATTATGTTAGATCCACTATGGACTGGACTCTCACTATTATGTTAGATCCACTATGGACTGGACTCTCACTATTATGTTAGATCCACTATGGACTGGACTCTCACTATTATGTTAGATCCACTATGGACTGGACTCTCACTATTATGTTAGATCCACTATGGACTGGACATGGACTGGACTCTCACTATTATGTTAGATCCACTATGAACTGGACTCTCACTATTATGTCAGATCCACTATGGACTGGACTCTCACACTATTATGTTAGATCCACTATGGACTGGACTCTCACTATTATGTTAGATCCACTATGGACTGGACTCTCACACTATTATGTTAGATCCACTATGGACTGTACTCTCACTATTATGTTAGATCCACTATGGACTGGACTCTCACACTATTATGTTAGATCCACTATGGACTGGACTCTCACTATTATGATAGATCCACTATGGACTGGACTCTCACAATATTATGTTAGATCCACTATGGACTGGACTCTCACAATATTATGTTAGATCCACTATGGACTGGACTCTCACTATTATGTTAGATCCACTATGGACTAGACTCTCACTATTATGTTAGATCCACTATGGACTGGACTCTCACTATTATGTTAGATCCACTATGGACTAGACTATCACTATTATGTTAGATCCACTATGGACTAGACTGTCACTATTATGTTAGATCCACTATGGACTGGACTCTCAGTATTGTTAGATCCACTATGGACTGGACTCTCACACTATTATGTTAGATCCACTATGGACTGGACTCTCACAATATTATGTTAGATCCACTATGGACTGGACTCTCACAATATTATGTTAGATCCACTATGGACTGGACTCTCACAATATTATGTTAGATCCACTATGGACTGGACTCTCACAATATTATGTTAGATCCACTATGGACTGGACTCTCACTATTATGTTAGATCCACTATGGACTAGACTCTCACTATTATGTTAGATCCACTATGGACTGGACTCTCAGTATTGTTAGATCCACTATGGACTGGACTCTCACACTATTATGTTAGATCCACTATGGACTGGACTCTCACTATTATGTTAGATCCACTATGGACTAGACTCTCACTATTATGTTACATCCACTATGGACTAGACTCTCACTATTATGTTAGATCCACTATGGACTAGACTGTCACTATTATGTTAGATCCACTATGGACTGGACTCTCAGTATTGTTAGATCCACTATGGACTGGACTCTCACAATATTATGTTAGATCCACTATGGACTGGACTCTCACAATATTATGTTAGATCCACTATGGACTGGACTCTCACTATTATGTTAGATCCACTATGGACTAGACTCTCACTATTATGTTAGATCCACTATGGACTGGACTCTCACTATTATGTTAGATCCACTATGGACTAGACTCTCACTATTATGTTAGATCCACTATGGACTAGACTGTCACTATTATGTTAGATCCACTATGGACTGGACTCTCAGTATTGTTAGATCCACTATGGACTGGACTCTCACACTATTATGTTAGATCCACTATGGACTGGACTCTCACAATATTATGTTAGATCCACTATGGACTGGACTCTCACTATTATGTTAGATCCACTATGGACTAGACTCTCACTATTATGTTAGATCCACTATGGACTAGACTGTCACTATTATGTTAGATCCACTATGGACTGGACTCTCACACTATTATGTTAGATCCACTATGGACTGGACTCTCACAATATTATGTTAGATCCACTATGGACTGGACTCTCACACTATTATATATATATATATATATATATATATATATATATATGTATGTGTGGGGAAAAAATCACAAGACTATTTCATCTCTACAGGCCTGTTTCATGAGGGGGGGTACCCTCAATCATCAGGAGATTTCCTGATGATTGAGGGTACCCCCCCTCATGAAACAGGCCTGTAGAGATGAAATTATGAGATGAAATAGTCTTGTGATTTTTTTCCCACACATACATATATTGCGCTCTACTACGGTATCGAGCACTATTTTTTGGATAACCTTATTAAGACACACATATATATATATATATATATATATATATATATATATATATATATATATATATATATATATATATATATACGTATATATATATATATATATATATATATATATACATATAAAATAAATACTTGAATTTCAGTGTTCATTTATTTACACATATACACACACAACACTCATCTACTCATTGTTGAGTTAAGGGTTGAATTGTCCATCCTTGTTCTATTCTCTGTCACTATTTTTCTAACCATGCTGAACACCCTCTCTGATGCATTGCTGTGTGGCACGCACAAAAGTGCTTTCATCAAATGCACTAGATGGCAGTATTGTCCTGTTTAAGAGTGTCACAACATTGCTGTTTACGGCAGACAAACTGCTTTACGGTAGACGAAAAACGTGACTGCTGTTGTTGTGTGTTGTTGCCGCGCTGGGAGGACGTTAATGAAACTGCCTAACAATAAACACACATAAGAAACCAAGAACTCGCGCCTCCATCATTCTACAGTTATAACGTGATTGGGCAGGTATGCTGTTTAAATTGTGGGTTAATACTCAAATAAAATATTTGTTATTATGGACCTGAGGCCGCCTGAATATCGGGAGATTTTCGGGAGAAAATTTGTCCCGGGAGGTTTTCGGGAGATGCGCTGAATTTCGGGAGTCTCCCCGGAAAATCCGGGAGGGTTGGCAAGTATGATAAATGAAGAAGAATGTTTTAATGTAGACACATAGAATCATCATACTGCTGTGATTATATGCATCAAGGCTAAGGCAAAATATCCACATATACAGGTAAAAGCCAGTAAATTAGAATATTTTGAAAAACTTGATTTATTTCAGTAATTGCATTCAAAAGGTGTAACTTGTACATTATATTTATTCATTGCACACAGACTGATGCATTCAAATGTTTATTTCATTTAATTTTGATAATTTGAAGTGGCAACAAATGAAAATCCAAAATTCCGTGTGTCACAAAATTAGAATATTACTTAAGGCTAATACAAAAAAGGGATTTTTAGAAATGTTGGCCAACTGAAAAGTATGAAAATGAAAAATATGAGCATGTACAATACTCAATACTTGGTTGGAGCTCCTTTTGCCTCAATTACTGCGTTAATGCGGCGTGGCATGGAGTCGATGAGTTTCTGGCACTGCTCAGGTGTTATGAGAGCCCAGGTTCCTCTGATAGTGGCCTTCAACTCTTCTGCGTTTTTGGGTCTGGCATTCTGCATCTTCCTTTTCACAATACCCCACAGATTTTCTATGGGGCTAAGGTCAGGGGAGTTGGCGGGCCAATTTAGAACAGAAATACCATGGTCCGTAAACCAGGCACGGGTAGATTTTGCGCTGTGTGCAGGCGCCAAGTCCTGTTGGAACTTGAAATCTCCATCTCCATAGAGCAGGTCAGCAGCAGGAAGCATGAAGTGCTCTAAAACTTGCTGGTAGACGGCTGCGTTGACCCTGGATCTCAGGAAACAGAGTGGACCAACACCAGCAGATGACATGGCACCCCAAACCATCACTGATGGTGGAAACTTTACGCTAGACTTCAGGCAACGTGGATCCTGTGCCTCTCCTGTCTTCCTCCAGACTCTGGGACCTCGATTTCCAAGGGAAATGCAAACTTTGCATGGTTGGGTGATGGTTTGGGGTGCCATGTCATCTGCTGGTGTCGGTCCACTCTGTTTCCTGAGATCCAGGGTCAACGCAGCCGTCTACCAGCAAGTTTTAGAGCACTTCATGCTTCCTGCTGCTGACCTGCTCTATGGAGATGGAGATTTCAAGTTCCAACAGGACTTGGCGCCTGCACACAGCGCAAAATCTACCCGTGCCTGGTTTACGGACCATGGTATTTCTGTTCTAAATTGGCCCGCCAACTCCCCTGACCTTAGCCCCATAGAAAATCTGTGGGGTATTGTGAAAAGGAAGATGCAGAATGCCAGACCCAAAAACGCAGAAGAGTTGAAGGCCACTATCAGAGCAACCTGGGCTCTCATAACACCTGAGCAGTGCCAGAAACTCATCGACTCCATGCCACGCCGCATTAACGCAGTAATTGAGGCAAAAGGAGCTCCAACCAAGTATTGAGTATTGTACATGCTCATATTTTTCATTTTCATACTTTTCAGTTGGCCAACATTTCTAAAAATCCCTTTTTTGTATTAGCCTTAAGTAATATTCTAATTTTGTGACACACGGAATTTTGGATTTTCATTTGTTGCCACTTCAAATCATCAAAATTAAATGAAATAAACATTTGAATGCATCAGTCTGTGTGCAATGAATAAATATAATGTACAAGTTACACCTGTTGAATGCAATTACTGAAATAAATCAAGTTTTTCTAAATATTCTAATTTACTGGCTTTTACCTGTATATGGTGTATCGTGACATGGCCTAAAAATATCCAGATATTAAAAAAAAGGCCGTATCGCCCAGCCCTACTGGGACCCCATTTTGAAAATTCCTAGCGCCAACACTGTTCCCTGCTGGGACGGGCGTGGAAGCGCGCTCTCACCTCAGGCGCCAAGTACTCGGGCGTGCCGCAGAAGGTCTTCATGGTGGCCGTGTCCGTGATGCCTTCTTTGCACAGGCCGAAGTCCGTGATCTTGATGTGTCCGTCTTTGTCCAACATCAGGTTCTCCAGCTGCTCGCCGCAAACCACAGCACAGCGCGGTTAGACCTCGCCGCCACGCCCCCCCGCAAGAGCAACAACGTTCGCTACCTTCAGGTCCCGGTACACGATCTTGGCGGAATGCAGGTAGTCCAGAGCCGAGACGATCTCGCCGCCGTAGAAGCGCGTGCGGTCCTCGGAAAAGACTCGTTCTCTTGACAGGTGGAAAAACAACTGCAGGAGAAAAAAGAAAGACAGTTTCAAGCTTTCCAGAACTTTTGATGTTTCCGTCCTAATTGTGAGTGAATGCAGGAAATGCTAACAGTGAGCACGCTAGCCAGATAGCATCAAGTCACAAAATAAACTCTTGCAAAAAAAAAAGGAAAATAAAGCAAGCATACTGAAAGTTAATGTGCGTGAAATAACAAAACGTTTGATAAGCAAACGTGCTAACAATAGCATGCTAACTTTTAGTGGGGAGGTTTGCAGAACTTACAAAGATGCATAGAGGGCGCTAACTGTCCGATGTATATTACACACTACCATAAATTCCGGGCTATAAACTGCTACTGTCAGAATAATTGTATCCAAGTTATCACAAAACTTTGTGTTTCAATGAGTTCCCACGAGCAGACAAAAGCTGTCTTTGATCTTACCAATCAAAAGGCTTGTAAAACTCCACTGTGTGGGATGGGAAGCGACATGAAGGTGTCTGTTTCTTTGACGTATTGTAATCCACAGGAAGATTTTGCCTTGACCCGAGATCTACAAAGCGGAGAGGGAGCAGGACCTGACCCACCTCAAGGCACCTTTTCTTTGAACTGTTCTGCAACCAAAAGCGATGGCTGTTTACGACCCCCGTCCCTTAGAAACAGCTGTTGCCATGTAATCAGGGAAAGTCCAAATAATGGCGTGGCGAAGTTGGTAGAGTGGCCGTGCCAGCAATCGGAGTGTTGCTGGTTACTGGGGTTCGATCCCCGCCTTCTACCATCCTAGTCACGTCCGTTGTGCCCTTGGGCAAGACACTTCACCCTTGCTCCTGATGGCTGCTGGTTAGCGCCTTGCATGGCAGCTCCCGCCATCAGTGTGTGAATGTGTGTGTGAATGGGTGAATGTGGAAATACTGTCAAAGCGCTTTGAGTACCTTGAAGGTAGAAAAGCGCTATACAAGTATAACCCATTTCTCATTTATAATAAAAGAGGAGGCGTACAATCTTTTGCCAGAGAGGAACTGTACAAAGAGTACAGTCCAGACGTCTCTCCTCAATTGAGCCAAATTTAATTCTGTCTCTGTTTAATTCCTTGCTTCTTGTCTTGTTTAATAGATGTCATCAGTGTTTGAACCTGACAGTTTGAAAAACATTTTCCAATAGGGAAACAATATCCTGGAATTCCCGGGGAAAAAATTTGGTGATTTTTGGAAAATGATGAATGAGCAAACATTTAGAAATCTGATGAGAAAAGAGCTCTCACCTCTCCTCCGTTGACGTATTCCATGACGAAGCAGAGGCGGTCCTTGGTCTGGAAGGAGTACTTGAGCGACTGCAAACACCACGGCGTGAGGGGTCTGGGTCACAGAACGGACATACGTGTGCTGACGGTACTCACGGTCAGGAAGGGATGCCGCGTGTTTTTCAACACCCGACTTTCTGTGAGCGTGTGAGCCACTTCATCCTGCGACAAAAGGGGCGACATGTCATCATCACGCAGGAAAAAAAAACGGCGGCGCTCGTGGGCCGTCTACCTTGGCGATGATGACTTCCTTCTTCAGGATCTTCATGGCGTAGTACGTGCCGCTGGCCTTCTCGCGCACCAGGATGACTTTGCCGAACGTGCCTTTGCCCAGGAGCTTGAGATAGTCGAAGTCGTTCATGGTCTGTGGCGGAAGGAGCAGCACACGTTTAAAAAAAATAAAAAAATAAAACAATTAAATTAAATTAAAAAAAATAAATAAAAAAGCCGTCCTTCCTGTCCAAGCGTTGCGCACCTTGCGTTTGTAGTGGCTGATGGAGGTGTCCATCTCCTCCTCGTTGACGTTCTCAATGTTGGAGGTGGGGCTGCTGAGGATGCCCTCCTCCTCCTGCTTGGCCAGAGAGTCAGCCACCGTCTGGATGGCCTCCGCCCACTCGTCTCTGCCATGCAATACTTCATCAGTGTGTACTATCTACTAAGTACAACTCAAGCCAACACTGATTCACCATCAATTGATTAATGTGGACTTAAACAAGCTGAAAAACTTATTGGGGTGTTACCATTTAGTGGTCAATTGTACGGAATATGTACTGTACTGTGCAATCTACTAATACAAGTTTCAATCAATCAATCAAAGAGAGGAAGAGAGGGAAAGAGAGAGAGGGAGAGGGAGAGAGAAAGGGAAAGAGAGAGAGGAAGAGAGAGAGAGAGAGAGAGAGAGAGAGAGAGAGAGAGAGAGAGAGAGAGAAAGAAATAGGGAGAAAGGGAGAGAGAGAGAGGGATGGGAGAGAGGGAAAGAGAGTGAAAGGGAGAGAGAAAGTGAAAGAGAGAGGGGAAGAGAGAGAGGGAATGAGATAGAGGAAGAGAGAGAGCGAGAGAGAGAGAGAGAGAGAGAGAGAGAGAGAGAGAGAGAGAGAGAGAGAGTGGGAGGGAGAGAGGGAAAGAGAGAGAGAGAGAGAGAGAGAGAGAGAGAGGGAGGGAGGGAGAGAGAGAGAGGAAGAAAGAGGAAGAGAGAGCTAGAGAAAGAGAGAAAGAGAGAGAGAGAGAGAGAAACAGAGAGAGAGAGAGAGAAAGAAAGAGAGGGAGAGACAGAGAGAGGGGGAGGGAGGGAGAGAGAGGGAAAGAGAGAGGGGAAGAGAGAGAGAGGTAGAGAGGGAAAGGAGAGAGAGAGGGGAAGAGAAAGAGAGGGAACGAGAGAGAGAAAGAGAGAGAGAAAGGGGGAGAGAGAGGGAGGGAGAGAGGGAAGGAGAAAGAGAGAGAGAGAGAGAGAGAGAGAGAGAGAGAGAGAGAGAGAGAGAGAGAGAGAGAGAAAGAAAGAGAGGTAGAGAGGGAAAGAGAGAGAGGGTTAGACAGAGGGGGAGGGAGAGAGGGAAAGAGAGAGAAAGA